>NC_080403.1:34242500-34480000 GCF_030265065.1 Corythoichthys intestinalis | reverse complement strand
TGATCCAAAACATAAAGCCAAATCTACAATGGAATGGTTCAAAAATAAACGTATCCAGGTGTTAGAATGGCCAAGTCAAAGTCCAGACCTGAATCCAATCGAGAATCTGTGGAAAGAGCTGAAGACTGCTGTTCACAAACACTCTCCATCCAACCTCACTGAGCTCGAGCTGTTTTGCAAGGAAGAATGGGCAAGAATGTCAGTCTCTCGATGTGCAAAACTGATAGAAACATACCCCAAGCGACTTGCAGCTGTAATTGGAGCAAAAGGTGGCGCTACAAAGTATTGACGCAAGGGGGCCGAATAATATTGCAGGCCCCACTTTTCAGTTTTTTATTTGTTAAAAAAGTTTAAATTATCCAATAAATTTTGTTCCACTTCACGATTGTGTCCCACTTGTTGTTGATTCTTGACAAAAAATTAAAATTTTATATCTTTATGTTTGAAGCCTGAAATGTGGCGAAAAGTTGCAAGGTTCAAGGGGGCCGAATACTTTTGCAAGGCACTGTAACTGTGCCAAAACAGTTGTCTTTGCATTTCGTTTGAACCCCCCCCCCCCCTCCCGCGCAAAAACAAAAAAGTAAATACATTCATTCATTCATTTTCCATGCCGCTTCTTTTCCTCACGAGTGTCGCGGAGGTGCTGGAGCCTATCCCAGCTAACTACAGGCAGTATGCAGGGGACACCCTAAACTGGTTGATAAATAAATTAATTAAAATGTCTGGCTCCGTGGCGAGCTTCACGTCCGGGAGTTCTGGCAAGAAATTCTGGCCACTTTCACCCCTGCATATGACCATTTCGACGTACAAACCAGGTCCTGGAATGAATTCGGATGTAGAATTACCACTGTATATGCATCATTTTTACTGTTGAAAACCAGATGCCTGATGCTTCTGTCTATGTGTGTGTTGGTGAGAGATAATGTATAATATTGACATTGCACACCCCTTAGATGAACACATTACCCTCAACCAAAGAATATTTCAAACACTTCCCCTTGTAAAATTCTCCATTACATGGGTCAATAGAGGGCAATGGGAGAAAAATAAATACGCCCACCTTCTCTTTTGCCTCCGCACACACATACTAGTTGACACTTGCTGTCATCCCATCTGATTGCCTGTTAGTGAATCTCAGCCACCACGACAAGTGCCCTTTTTTCGCAAAGAACCATTTTCCCCGCCGTGTCAGATGCGGGGATATTAATGAATGCACAATGACAGTACTTAAAGAGCCTCGTCGTCTTTCTGCCTCTACAAATTTTCCCGCAGGTCACTTTTGTATGACAGGAAAGAAAAGGAGATACCAAAACAAACAGGTGCAGGTCAGAAACTCATCTTCTCTCTAAGATTAAAAACTCATCTCTCAAAGCGGCGCTGTGTTATTGAGGCTGATTCTCGGGACCCTTCATGCAAATGGAGACCAGTGGATATTTTAGAGAAGAAGATGGTGCTGTGTGGCTCTGTGTCCAATTACCTCTGTGAGGATTACTGATGGAAAAGGGCAAAAGGCTGCATTTGCATCTAAAACACTCCTTGGGATTTTTTGGGACATAAAGGTCATGCACGTACACTGGTGTGTTTGCTCACTGATTACTTGAAAGTAATTCACATCGAAAATTGCATTTCAACGTCATGACGAGGAGATGTTTTGCAGTCCTTTAAATTTACTTGGACACCTATGCACATACCATTAACTACATACGATACATCTGGTGGAAGTAGTACAAGTTGCTGCTACGCACCAATGCTGTTAAATAAGCCTGAACATCTCCTTGAAAAGAAGATTTACTCCTGCGTCCATATTTGATGTCACAGAATAAAAGGAGGTGAAACTGGGATGAATTCGCACCTCATTAAAGCACTGCTTCTGATGCCTTTTTAATGAAATGCGCCCCAGTAGAGCAAAGCCAGACGGCATAAAATGAGAGAGATTTTATCTGCTGTTTTTCCTCATTAACCTTAAATTATGCAAACCAGCAGAGTTCACATTCTAGTTTGCGTGGAGCTTCGGCTCACTGCTTCTATCACCAGCCCTCCCTTCCTCCTTCGGTCATGATGCTAAGTACCAGGCTGTTAGGGTTGTACGGCTTGCCTCCTTAACAATGTACACATTCTTGACTGTATCGCCAATTACACTCGGGTTATTTAGATAGATTTCTGATTGTTTCGGCTAATTGTTTCTTCATATACTGCTTGGCCAAAAGTACTGAGTCAGATTTTATACTGTATCCAGAGGTGGGTTGTAACGCGTTGCAAGTTTTCGAGAAAAATGTACTTTTAACAGTAGTTTTACAACGCCATACTTTTTACTTGAGTATACTATGAAGATGAAACGCTACTCTTACTCCGCTATTTTGGGCAACACTAGAGTTGTTACATTTTTCCTCTTCATTCTACATATTGACTTTTTTTTTGCCTGAGATGTCGCAGCAATAATCACATGACTCCTATACCAATCAAACATAACAATACAGTCGCATGACCAGTAGTGTTGTCACTAACGCGTGACTGTAATCTGATTACTTTCCTCAGTAACGAGTAATCTAACGTGTTCATTTTTACAAACTAGTAATCTGATTAAAGTTTGTTTCCTTAGTGTCTGTGCCTCATTATTTTGTTATTGCCTCATAATGTACTGTATGTAGAATATAATATATAGAAGAATATTGTAGTCCTGTACGAAGTGCATTTTGAATAGAAAATGTTCGAAAGGTTCTTGCTACGTGTTCGTTTCCATAGTAACCGCTCTTAGTCACATGCGCTAAGTGTTTTGGGACTGACGTGTGCCTGTGCAGGTGCACATTCAAGCCAAGTGCAGCAACTTGTTGAGATGTACAAGTGAATGTTGATCTGTTTGTGTCCATGAATGAACGTCAGTATTTTTCCTTCATTCTGGAGGGTTCCAGCAATAGTTTAGAGCCAGTACATGCGCGGCCGTTTCGTAGCTTTGCCGTTGCAACGGCGTGTCGTTTTCGCTCCCGCTCGTCCTCGCAAAGTCGGCGACCATTTTTTACTATTTTATTATATTCGTGTTTCACATTTATGCCGTGAGGTGAGGTGTTCGTTTAGCATCTTTGGGATGTGTTATAAGCAATGTTCCCTCAAAGCTGCGCGCGTTCGCAATTGCGCACTGCTTGCTTATTTTCAGCGCACGAGAAAATCTATGAAGCGCACGAAATATAATTCAACAGAAATGTATTGTACCGTCAATAGGACTACTGTCTGTCAGCGCCGCCGTGATGTGTCTCCTATTGATGCATTCGATACAGCAACACAACGCTCCTATTGGTGCGCTCGATACGTCAACGCAACACTCCTATTGGTGCTCTCAATAAGGCAACGCAACAATCCTATTAGCCCGTTCGATATGGCAACGCGACGCTCTCAATAGTGGAGGAAAGTGAGTTTGATTCCTGTCCTGATTTACTGAAGCGACATTCCTCTGCCAATCTTTCCAAGCGCTACAGTATTAATTATTATCCGTTATCTATAATTATCTATTTACACTGAAAACAAGGGAATTAAGCTAGTTTTAAGGAAGTGTGTTTTTGCAGTGTAGCTGCTCAGACACAGAGAATAGGAATCTTGAGTGTCCTTATTGTCTGAACAGTTCTAATGTTTGAGTTTGATATACTTTACTGACATTGCGATTGTTCGATATTTTTTACTCAATTAACTTACCCATGCCATAACTGGACCTTACCCAGGCCAAAGAAAGACTCTTCCTATGTTTAAAGCAGGATCTTCACAAATAATATTGTACTCATCTCATGAACAACTAGATTTTAGTCTTTTTCATTTTAAGTAGGCCAAATGAATTAAATTCATAGTGAACTAATGAAAAATACTGCTGTAATTTCATTCTTTAACCCTTTAACACCTAAGCCTATTTTGGCCGAATTTGCATGCCTTTGATGTTGCCTTTATATTTCAAAGAAAAAAATGTTCACAATGGCCAAGTTGTGTCCCTTTTTTCAGGACACCTTGAACTTCATGTCCAAACTGTTGTTTTCTTCACTGACCAATTATAATCCACATTTTGGACCCAAAAAGACAAAAATACGACAAATACGGCTCATCTTCTTCCTTGAGTTCATGAAATAATGCATTAGCTTGCGCTAAATTTAGTTTTAGATTCATTCTGCACGTTCCAAAGTCGCTCGCTCTATCCAACCGGCCCTTGCTTGCTTCACAAGCCTCCCTTTCCTTAGTTGGCGCCTTGACCGGCAATTTATCAAAAAGGTTCAAATTGGGTTCGTCCTTCTTGACATCACAACAGCTCTTGGGATATCTAGTCTTTTGTGCTGCTTTCAGTTCTGAAAAACGAAAGAAATGATGGAAATATGGAGATAGACACATGGTCCATGCAGCGTGTTAATGCATATTTATGAGTTCAATAAAAATATAGAACTCAAATGACATTATCTCCCGTTTTACTTGGTCGATTGACTTCAAATAAAAACTGGTGTGGACAACAACTTCCGCACTTTCAAATGAGACTAACCAGCGGCAAGTGGGTGACGTAATTACAGTGTGATGAAGCTTCAAAGACGATATGCGTAAACACGTCGCTGCCGACACGTTCGGTGTTAAAGGGTTAAATAAGCCATGTAACTTGCTTTGATTCAAGGTTTTGAACAGGCGCGATACTGGTGAGTGGCCAAACTGTACACATTTGGTGTTGCTCACAGTGTTTTGCAGTGTGCTCAGCTTGTGTGTCTGCTCAGACAAATGAAAAATTAGAGGGAACATTGTAAGTCCGATTGAGAGTAAAATGCTTAGTTGCCGCCACGTTTTGTGGCCAAATTGACCGTGTGTGTGTACGGCTTAGGGTTATTCACGCGCATCTGCGCCCGCCCCAACCTTTGTGTGTATTGCACTGTACAATTCATTTGTGTGTTGTTGATTATTGTGCAGTCAATTTGCATTGTTTTATTTTGGCACTGATATGCTGTTAACTCTAACCCGAAACTCAGAATTTTTTACATTAGGCTTAATCTTCGAGTTAGCGGGGTTTAATTAGTCCGTTGGGCTGATTTTAACAAATTCCATGCATTTTGTCAATTATTTGTTTGTTGCAGGGCTCCGAAGTGGCTAAGCTAGCGCGAGTCAATGGTGCTTGAAATCAACTCCATCGACCAATTAAACTTCTGCTAACTCAAAGACCAAGCATTATGTGAAAAATTCTGATCTTCTCCTTTAAATTCAATAATCGGAAGCCAATTACATGCGATTACAGTTTTCTGTTTAATGTTGAGGCGGCAAAGGGACAAAAAAATGGAAAAAATAACTGATAAATTAGTTTTAAAGTAATTTTGTTACTTTGATAATAGAGTAAATCAGTAAATTAACTTGATTACTTTTTTGAGGCGTAATCAGTAATGAGTACCGTATTTTTCGGACTATAAGTTGCAGTTTTTTTCATAGTTTGGCTCAGGGTGAGACTTACACTCAGGAGCGACTTATGTGTGAAATTATTAACACATCATGATATCATTTCACATGTTATTTTAGTGTTTTGAAGTGACACTGAAGATTTGGTAAACTTGTTAGCATGTTCTTTACGCTATAGTTATCTGAATAACTTAATAGCTATGGCCACGTTCGCGTTCTGCCTTTGGCAATGTCTGTTCAATTGTATTATTGACTTTTGTTATATTGAAATGTGTGCTTTTAGTTTGTGGCGCTTTCACGCCCACGTGGGGGCGCACTTGCACTTGTTTACGCAAAGAAGCGCGCTCACATGCCAGAAGAAGACAGACAGCTAGGCAGCGTCTCTGAGTGAGTGGGAGAGAGAGAGAGAGAGAGAGAGAGAGAGAGAGAGAGAGAGAGAGAGAGAGAGACACGGCTGCGAACCTACGTTCATTGTTTATGCTTGTAAAATATCTCTACTATGGATGGGAATCGAAATCCGACTCCAATTCCGAACCGATGCCTAGTGTTTCGAGGCCTCGACATCACAATAAAAAAGGCTTAACGATCCCTTTAACGATTCCTAAAGACGCATATTGCGTCGTAACTGTCTTGTTGTCCAGACGCATCAAACTAGCATGGCGCCAAGAACCACTCGCTCCAAAGTTTGGCTACACTTCACCAGGAAAGAAGGTGAAAATGAAAGGTTACGATGGTTTAGCACGAGCATTGCAGCTGTAAACATAACAATGACAGCATGTAGGTTCAAACGCTCGAAAGCGTGTCTTCACTTCACGAGGAAAAATTACAACGACTTGCAGTCATTGCAAGGTGGAGATAACTGCATCGGGAGGGAAGGTGGAGATAACTGCATCGGGAGGGAATAGACTGCACTGTCCTCACAGAGACAGCTATACAGCTAGCTAAACTCCGAAATGACGATACAGAAGACGTTGGTATAATTTGCTGACTTTATTCAACCATCACTTGAAGAGTGAAACTAAAAATAGAAATGAAACAAATCAATTTCGTCCCCAATAAGAAACAGGTTTGCATCAACGTAAATCAGCGATGATTAGCTGCTAATACAGTAATAACAAAACTGTTAGCATGCGTTCGCTAGCATTAGCACATCGTTCAAACCACTACACAACTGGATTTAAGTGTCCGATCGCGAGTGGAAACACACAACAACACAAAAGATGATACATACAGGCGTTGCCTCTGTAGATATTTTATAAACATTAAGAAAGAACGTAGGGTCGTAGCAGTGCTTCCCTCTCTCACTAACTCGCTCACTCGCTTGGATGCGGCATTTCTTCTTCTTCGCGTGTAAGCACGCTCTTCTTCACGTGAGCGCGTTCTTCGCGCGAGGAAGCACAAGGGCGCCCCCACTTGAGCGTGAAAGCACCATAAAAACTAAAAGGCATGCATTTCAATATACTGGTAAATAATACACTTTAACAGGGGTCCCCAAACTACGGCCCGCCCCGACATCCAGTCCGGCCCCCTGAACAATACCAGAGAGCATTTTGAATTTTTTTTTTTCTCAATAATTTTTTTATTTTCTGGCCTTTTTCTGTCAAGAACTCAGAGAGGGTTATTTGGTTATTATCTATTTGATTAATAGTGTTATTATTATTTATTATCATTATATTATTATTTTTATGTTATTTACTTTTGTTCCGTGAAGAATCCAGAAAGGGTTATTTGATTGTGGCTTTCTGAAAAACAATATTTTTTTTACATTTAGGCACTCCTGCAATCGTCACACTTTTTCTGTTACAAACTGACCCCGGCCCCTCATCAGAGAAGGGAAAAGTTATGTGGCCCTCACAGGAAAAAGTTTGGGGACCCCCAACGGCAGACCAACGACAGACCAACGACCTATATGCCAATATATACCAATATTTTTTATTTCTATTAGAAAAATGTTTCAGTAAAATGTTACACATTCTTGTGCATTTGCCACTTATTGCCGCAGTTAATATTGAGGCTTTGGGCCTCTTTTGACCTCGTTGTGAGTTTGTAAGGTTGTGACTTCTGATTAAACAAACTCGATGCCAATCAAAAGGTTTATTCTTCTTTTTCCCCAAATTAGAATCGATAAGAGAATCGATAAAGAATTGAATCGTTAAGCAATATTGATAATGGAATCGGAGTCGTAAAAATCCTATCAATTCCCATCCCTAATCTCTACAGAGGCAACGCCTGTGTGTATCATCTTTTCTGAACGATGTGCTAGTACTAGCGAACGCATGGCAACCGTTTGTGTCATTGCTGTAATAGCACTAAATTATCATTTATTTTTGTTGATGCAAACCTGTTTGGTATCGAGGACGAAATTGATTCAGCAAATTATACTGACGTCCAGCATCGTCATTTGGGAGTTTAGCTCGCTGTATAGACAGGACCGAGCCGTAGCCTGGTGAGGACATATTCGCATTTCGTTGTTCATGCACTGTACACTGTACACTTATTCAACGTTGTTCTCTATTGTATTTTTATATTAAATTGCCTTTCAAGAAGACATATCTGTTCTATGTGTTGGACTGTATCAAGTAAATTTCCCCCAAAAATGCGACTACTCCGGTGTGATTTCTATATGTTTTTTTTCTCTTTGTTGGGCATTTTATGGCTTGTGCGAATTATACTCAAGTGCGACTTGTAGTCCGAAAAATACGGTAATTAAATTACGTTTATAAGTAATATGTGAGAACACTGGTTGTTGGGACAATTTGTTGGAGGCCTTTTTTGTTTTTTAGCAAAAGGACTTGTGCTAAAAATTGAGTTGAGAAATAACAACGGTGTGAGAAAGATGAATTTACAGTAGAATGAATAATCCCATGGAGATGTGACTTTAAGAGTTATAACAGTGTTCTCGTTTTGACATAGCGGAGAAATGCATACTTGTGTGAGCTTCTGGCATAGCAGTTTAAAACTTAATGACTTTCTCTCCTCGTAATCAATCTTTTTCTTGTCAAGTAGCAAAGCAGTGGGAGATCCATTCAAAGTATCTTTCAACATTCATAAATCAAATTGGCAGGCGTCATCTCTCAAGTGTCTTCTACCTGCCAGATATTTTGTTGCTGTATATTATACTTGGTGTTTAAATGGACAACATATTTCTTATGTCACTTGTCTTCTCCTACTAAAAGAATAAAATCGTAGACATAAGAGTAAAGCAACCACATAAAGTGTGTTTAGGTGTGGATCCCTTACATCATAATTCAAATTACTGGTTGGGTCATTCATTCTAATATAACAATTGAATTGAATTATATAAAAGCATGATAATTTAGGCAGATTTGCTGTACATATAAGGATTTTTCCAGGTTTGTTAGTTTTTAGTGCAGTGTTTTCATCTTGGAGGAAAGTTTTATTTCAGTTTTTATTAGTTTTAGTACCCGTATTGTTGTCTAGTTCATTTTTAAACACACAGTTTTTCTTTGTAATACTTCAATATAGCACACGCAGGCAAATCATTTCACCTGACTGTGGAAAAAGAGATTATTATTATTGTATTACATTGTCAAGTTATAAATTACTTTCCAATTACTTTAACACATATGCTACATTAGGTACCTAATTTCCCCACTGAACTGCAGCAGATGGATGCGACAGTAGCGTAGTGGCGGGCGGTGCATTTGGGGTGTGGGCCTTGTGTGGGAACTTATACATAGGAGCGTATCCACCTTCGAATAAATCCATTACATCTCATAAGTAAAACATGAAAATAAAATATAAAAAGGTGTGGCGGTACGGCGCGGGGGAGTGATATTGCTTATTTAAGAATGAATACTATTCAAGTAAGAAACACAGTTGAGCCTTAATCTTCTAATACAATACTGTACCTCCAAACAGCTTCAGACCTCTACAATATACAGTGGGGAAATAAGTATTTAGTCAACCACCAATTGTGCAAGTTCTCCTACTTGAAAAGATTAGAGAGGCCTGTAATTGTCAAGATGGGTAAACCTCAACCATGAGAGACAGAATGTGGGAAAAAAAAAAAATCACATTGTTTGATTTTTAAAGAACTTATTTCCAAATTAGAGTGGAAACGAGGTCTAACAAGGCTCCACTCGTTACCTGTATTAATGGCACCTGTTTTATCTCATTATTGGTATAAAAGACACCTGTCCACAATGTCAGTGAGTCACACTCCAAACTCCACTATGGCCAAGACCAAAGTCGAAGGACACCAGAGACAAAATTGTAGACCTGCACCAGGCTGGGAAGACTGAATCTGCAAAACTGTTGGTGTAAAAGAAATCAAATGTGGGAGCAATTATTAGAAAATGGAAGACATACAAGACCACTGATAATCTCCCTCGATCTGGGGCTCCCTGCAAGATCTCACTCCGTGGCATCAAAATATTAACAAGAACTGTGAGCAAAAATCCCAGAACCACACGGGGGGACCTAGTGAATGACCGACCTACAGAGAGCTGGGACCACAGTAACAAAGGCTACTATCATTAACACAATGCACCACCAGGGACTCAAATCCTGCACTGCCAGACCTGTCCCCCTGCTGAAGAAAATACACGTCCAGGCCCGTCTGTGGTTTGCTAGAGAGCATTTGGATGATCCAGAAGAGGACTGGGAGAATGTGTTATGGTCAGAGGAAACCAAAAAAGAACTTTTTGGTAGAAACACAGGTTCTCGTGTTTGGAGGAGAAAGAATACTGAATTACATCCCAAGAACACCATACCCACTGTGAAGCATGGGGGTGGAAACATCATGCTTTGGGGCTGTTTTTCTGTAAAGGGACCAGGACGACTGATTTGTGTAAAGGAAAGAATGAATGGGGCCATGTATGGAGAGATTTTGAGTGAAAATCTCCTTCCATCAGCAAGGCCATTGAAGATGAGACGTGGCCCGGTCTTTCAGCATGACAATGATCCCAAACGCTCAGCCAGGGCAACAAAGGAGTGGCTTTGTAAGAAGCATTTCAAGGTCCTGGAGTGGCCTAGCCAGTCTCCAGATCTCAACCCCACAGAAAATCAGTGGAGGGAGTTGAAAGTCAGTGTTGCCCAACGACAGCCCCAAAACATCACTGCTCTAGAGGAGATCTGCATGGAGGAATGGGCCAAAATACAGCAACCGTGTGTGAAAAGCATGTGAAGAGTTACAGAAAACGTTTGGCCTCTCTTATTGCCAACAAAGGGTACATAACAAAGTATTGAGATGAACTTTTGGTATTGACCAAATACTTATTTTCCACCATGATTTGCAAATAAATTCTTTAAAAATCAAGTAATGTGATTTTCTGTTTTTTTTTTTTTTTTTCCCACATTCTGTCTCTCGTGGTTGAGGTTTACCCATGTTGGCAATTACAGGCCTGTCTAATATTTTCAGGTGGGAGAACTTGCACAATTAGTGGTTGACTAAATACTTATTTGTCCCACTGTAGCAGTTGAGAACCATATGTACCTAATAACATAAAAACTATGTGATGGATCGAAATGATCCTCTTTTATATCATGTATTCATTCTACTGTGGTGGTTAATCATCAATCCCAATAGAAGGGCAAGACTGATTACTACTACTTGATAAGAGCGCCCTTATTAAAAATTTAGGAATTCATTGATTGTTAACATGCTGTTCAGCCTTAATTGCCTGTTTTATATCAGCGGGTAATTAAACGTAACTAACCTACTTTTTGCCGTTAAATGAGCTCATATTGTGCTCTGCTGCTTTGCTAGCTTTTTATAAATGTCATAGTAGTAGCTTGTAAATGTTGTGTTTTATCGTTAGCATTAAATTTTGTTTATAAGTGTAAAGATTTTTTTTTCAAACCTAACATAGCAGTAGCTAGCACTTGCCAGAAAGTCTATTCAGGTGTGTTGGAGAGGAGGGTCCGTCGGGACGTCAAATCTCGGATTCAGGAGGAGCAGTTTGGTTTTGGTCCCAGCTGTGGAACAGTGGACCAGCTCTACACCCTTGGCAGGGTCCTCGAGGGTGTGTTGGAGATCGCCCAACCAGTCTACATGTGTTTTGTGGACCTGGAGAAGGTGTTCGACCAAGCCCCTTGGTAAGGGCTGTTTGGTCCCTGTACGACCGGAGTCTGAGTTTGGTCCGCATTGCCGGCAGTAAGTCAAATTTGTTCCCCGTGAGGGTTGGAGTCCGCCAAGGCTGCCCTTTGTCACCGATTCTGTTCATAATTTTTATGGAAAGAATTTCTAAGCGCAGCCTATGCGTTGAAGGGGTCCGGTTTGGTGACCTCAGCATTGCATCTCTGCTTTTTGGAGATGATGTGGTGCTGTTGACTTCATCAAGCCATGACCTCCAACTCTCACTGGAGCGGTTCGCAGCCGAGTGTGAAGCGGTTGGGATGAAGATCAGCACCACCAAATCCTGTTATGATACGGCAAGCCGTTAAGCATGGGTCCAACACAGAGGTGGAAGTTTGTCGTATTTATTACAAAATGAGAACTAAGGGAGCACGCCAGAAAACGCGAGACAAAATACAAAATAAAAATGGCACGAACCTAGTCGGCGAGTAAACTAAGGAGGAGGCGCAAGGGCCGGAAAAAGGCTAAACTAAATGACAGCAAAGTCCAACAAAAATACTAGCACAACAATATGATAACAAAGAATACAACCGTAAATGGCAAGTAGAACTCGAGATGCACACAGCGGTAAGCAAGCAGGTTGGCATGTAATAGTCCGACACTTGCAGATGGTGACAGGCTTCCTTAAATATCAAGCTTTCCTAATGCAGCACAGGTGTGTCGCATTACCACACCCATCTGGCTCAATCAGGTGCTGAATATAGGAAAAAAGAACAGAACTCAAACAAATATGACAGAACCCCCCCCTCAACGGACGCCCCCTGGCGGACCACCTGGTTTCGTGGGATGGAGGGAGTGGAAATCCCGCAGAAGCGACGGATCGAGGATCCAGGAGCGGGGGACCCATTGGCGTTCCTCAGGGCCATAACCTTCCCAGTCGACCAGGTACTGCACACCCCTACCCCGCCTCCTAGAATCAAGTATGGTACGTACTGTATACACTGGCCCACCATCGACCACACGAGGAGCAGGAGGAGGCACTGGCGGAGGGTTCAGGGGACAGGTGGAGACTGGCTTGAGCAGAGACACGTGGAAGACTGGATGAATCTTCATTGAATTAGGAAGCTTCAGCCTGACCGCGACGGGGTTCACCACCGAGTCCACAGCAAAAGGGCCCACGAACCTAGGGCCCAACTTCTTGGACGTCCCCGCAAGGTGCAAATCCCGCGTCGATAACCAGACCATTTGGCCCGGTTGATAGACTGGAGCAGGCCTTCTGTGGCGATCAGCAATCTGTCGGTTGCGGGCTGCTGTGCGGACCAGTGCAGCCCTTGCGTCCCTCCAGACTTTATGGGCCCTCCGCAGGTGGACCTGGACAGAAGGCACAACCACCTCTGCTTCCTGGGACGGGAACAACGGAGGCTGGAACCCGTATGCGGTCATAAATGGTGACCTCCCTGTGGCCGAGCAAACGAGGGTGTTGTGGGCATACTCCACCCAAGGGAGGTGTGATGACCAGGAGGATGGATGCAGTTGGCAAACACAGCGAAGGGCAGCCTCCAGCTCCTGGTTGACCCGTTCCGTCTGCCCATTCGACTGCGGGTGGTAACCAGAGGACCGGCTTGACGTGGCCCCCAAGGCCTTGCAGAATGATCCCCAAACCCGCGAGATGAATTGTGGTCCTCTATCCGACACAAGGTCACATGGAATGCCGTGAGTGCGAAATACATGAGTCACTAAAAGGTCAGCAGTCTCTAGAGCTGAAGGCAATTTGGGGAGCGCGATGAAGTGTGCCATCTTTGAGAACCTGTCCACCACGGTCAAGATGACAGAATGGCCCCTGGATCGTGGGAGACCAGTGATGAAGTCCAGTGCAACATGAGACCAGGGGCGAGATGGAACAGGGAGTGGATTCAGCAATCCCGCAGGTGGCCGATGAACTGCCTTGCCTCGAGCGCAGATGGTACACGCGGAGACATAGTCCATGATGTCCTTGCGCATGCCTGGCCACCAGAACCTCTGTGACACAAGAAAGTATGTGCGGGAAACGCCCGGGTGACAGGCAAACTTCGAAATGTGGCCCCACTTAAGCACTCCTGCGCGCTGTGCGTCTGGTACGAATAACTTGCCAACGGGACAGCCTCCAGGCACCCTTACACCCCGCAAGGCCTTCTCCACCAGACGCTCGACCTCCCACCGCAGTGCTCCAACGATCAGGTTCTCTGGCACCACCGGCTCATCCGAAGGACCCTCCTCCAATGGTTCATACAACCTTGACAGGGCGTCGGGCTTCCCGTTCCTCGACCCTGGACGGTAAGTGATCACAAAGTTAAAGCGGGTCAGGAACAACGCCCAACGGGCCTGGCGGGAGTTGAGGCGCCTGGCAGCCCGAAGATACTCCAAGTTTTTGTGGTCCGTGAGTATTTGGAACGGCTCTTCCGTCCCCTCCAACCAGTGCCTCCATTCCTGCAAAGCCTGTATGATAGCGAGCAGCTCCCGGTTGCCGACATCATAATTTGCTTCTGCAGGGCTGAGGCGGCGGGAGTAGTATGCGCAGGGGTGCAGTCTCTGGTCAACCGTAGACCTCTGGGATAGAATGGCCCCCACTCCGGAACTCGATGCATCAACCTCGACCACAAAAGGAAGATCAGAATCAGCGTGGACTAGGACAGGTGAGCTCGTAAATGCACGTTTTAGACCTACAAATGCGGCCTCAGCCGCAGAAGACCATGCAAAGGGCCGTTTGTTCGAAGTCAGTCTAGTAAGCGGCTCGGCCCTCATACTGTAATTTCGAATAAAACGTCTGTAAAAGTTGGCGAACCCAAGAAACCTTTGTAAGTGTTTACGTGACGTGGGAGTCGGCCAATCTGCCACTGCCTGGATCTTAGCTGGATCAGGCCTGAGCTTTCCTTTTTCCACTACAAAACCCAGAAACTGTATTGACCCACAGTGAAACTCGCACTTCTCGGCCTTGACAAATAATTTGTTCTCGAGAAGTCTTTGTAGAACCATGCGGACATGTTGGCAATGTTCCTGCTCATTTCTTGAGAAAATTAAAATGTCATCCAAGTATACAAAACAGAAAACGTTTAACATATCACGCAATACATCATTTATGAGAGACTGGAATACAGCAGGTGCGTTTGTGAGGCCGAAAGGCATGACAAGGTACTCAAAATGCCCGAGCGGGGTTTTAAAGGCGGTTTTCCACTCATCTCCCTCACGAATCCTGACCAAGTGGTAAGCACTGCGCAAATCCAATTTTGTGAATATGGTGGCAGATTTTAATGGGGCGAAAGCCGAATCTAACAACGGCAGTGGATATTTGTTTTTAACTGTAATCTCATTGAGACCCTGGTAGTCGATGCACGGCCTAAGGCCCCCATCTTTTTTGCCGACAAAGAAAAACCCCGCCCCCAAAGGAGAAGATGAAGGGCGTATAAGGCCAGCAGCCAAGGAAGAGGAGATGTATTCCCTCATCGCCTCTTGCTCTGGTTTAGAGACCTGGTACAATCTAGAGCTAGGTAGCGGGGCGTTAGGCAACAATTCAATCGCACAATCGTACGGACGGTGAGGTGGCAGTGTCTTAGCACACTCCGTGCTAAAAACTTGTTTGAGGTCATGGTATTCGGCCGGAACATTCCCCAAATCAACTGGCTCGGTAGGTGCCTGCGCTCGGCTAGGAAGTAAACTTGCAGAGCGCAAGCAGTGCGAATAACAAAATGTACTCCATGTTAATATTTGTGTTTTGGTCCAGTCAATATTAGGGTTGTGCACTTTTAACCAGGAGAGCCCCAACACAACTGGAGCCGATTTACATGGCATAACCAGAAAGCTACGGATTTCAAAATGATTCCCCGAAAGTCTAATTTTGAGTGGCGCCGTAATAAACCTCACGTCCGCCAGGGAGCGCCCATCGAGGTCCAAAACCATTTTGGGTCTAGCTAGCTTTATTAAAGGACATTTGAGAGCTTCTACAACACTCCGGTCTACAAAACAATCATCTGCCCCTGAATCAATCAGAGCAGTAATCCCAATATTAACCCCACCATGCGACATCTCCCCCTGTAATTGCAGTCGCGTAATATCCTGGGGTTTTATTTGTTCTTTTAACTCTCCGTGATGAGACTCACTTGATGGGATGTTGTCGTGCACGAACCTTGTCCCCCCTCGGGGAAGGCGAACCCCAGGGGGAGCAGATCCAGGTCGACGCGAGGGGATCACGTCACAGGTGGCGAGACGGTGCCCCGGCAAACCACAGTACAGACACACACCTGCTCTCATCCGTCCCCGTCGCTCCGCTGCAGAGAGACGCCCACCGCCGATTCGCATGGACTCCTCCCTCATCGAGCCCGGACTCTGCGACGGCGCCCGGACGACCGGTGACTCAACGAAGCCGTCCTCACCGATGGCAGTCGGGCAGCCCCTCGGCGACGACCACGGATATCCCCGGTGCTCCATGGCCCGTTCCCTCTCGCGTTCCTTCAGCCGACCATCCAGAGAGACGGATAAGGAAATCAGCTCCTCCAGACTTGAAGATTCGTCCCGGGAAGCCAGCTCATCTTTGATTTTAGAAGACAGCCCTCGCCGAAAAATTCCACACAGTGCTGCGTCACCAAACCCGCACTCCGCCGCCAAAATGCGGAACTGAACGGAGTAGTCAGCTGCGGACAGACTGCCCTGAAAAAAATCCAGCAGGCGGCTGGCTGCCTCCTTGCCTCTAACCGGATGATCAAAAACTGTCACGAACTCCGCCTCAAAAGTTTCAAATGAATTACGGATCGCGGGCCTTGTGTTGCTTACCGCCATGGCCCATGTAGCTGCTCTACCGGTAAGTAGACTCATAGCGTACGCTACCCGGGATCTGTCACTAGCAAACGTGTATGGCTGTTGATCGAAGACGAGGGAGCACTGGTGTAAAAATTGTCGGCATGCGCCAGGCTCGCCTTCGTAACGACAGGGGTGTGGCAGTACCGGCTCTCGAAATGACGCCGGTGGGGTGGATTGTTCAGACGCCGCGGCCATATTACTAGTAGCACTAGTTTGTTTAGGGGATGCCATGTTTTCAATTCTTGTGGTTAAAGAACCGATCAAACGCACTAATTCGCGCAACGATTGCTCATGTTTACCGATCATGCGGTCGTGATCAGCCAGAGCATTGTAAACACCCTCCAAGTCTGTGGGATCCATGTGGTCGGACTATTCTGTTATGATACGGCAAGCCGTTAAGCATGGGTCCAACACAGAGGTGGAAGTTTGTCGTATTTATTACAAAATGAGAACTAAGGGAGCACGCCAGAAAACGCGAGACAAAATACAAAATAAAAATGGCACGAACCTAGTCGGCGAGTAAACTAAGGAGGAGGCGCAAGGGCCGGAAAAAGGCTAAACTAAATGACAGCAAAGTCCAACAAAAATACTAGCACAACAATATGATAACAAAGAATACAACCGTAAATGGCAAGTAGAACTCGAGATGCACACAGCGGTAAGCAAGCAGGTTGGCATGTAATAGTCCGACACTTGCAGATGGTGACAGGCTTCCTTAAATATCAAGCTTTCCTAATGCAGCACAGGTGTGTCGCATTACCACACCCATCTGGCTCAATCAGGTGCTGAATATAGGAAAAAAGAACAGAACTCAAACAAATATGACAAATCCGAGACCATGGTCCTCAGTTGGAAAAGGGTGGAGCACCCTCTCCGGGTCGGGGATGAGATCCTGCCCCAAGTGGAGGAGTTCAAGTATCTTGGGGTCTTGTTCAGGAGTGAGGGTAGGAGGGAGTGAGAGATCGACAGACGGATCGGTGCAGTGTCTGCAGGAATGCGGACTGCGCACCGATCCGTGGTGGTGAAAAAGGAGCTGAGCCGAGAGGCAAAGCTCTCGATTTACCAGTCGATCTACGTTCCTGCCCTCACCAATAGTCACAAGCTGTAGGTTGTGGCCGAAAGAACAAGATTCCGGATACAACCGGCCAAAATGAGTTTCCTCCGCAGGGTGTCCTGGCTCTCCCTTAGAGAGGGTGAGAAGCTCGGTCATGTGGGATGGACTCGGCGTCGAGCCGCTACTCCTCCGCGTTGAGAGGAGCCAGCTGAGGTGGCTCGGGCATCTGGTTTGGGTGCCTCCTAGACACCTCCCTGGAGAGGTGTTCCGGGCATGTCCCATTAGCGGGAGGCCCCGGGGATGACCCAGGACACGCTAGAGAGATTATGTCTCTCGGCTGGGAATGCCTTGGGATCCCGCCGGAGGAGCTGGTTGAAGTGGCTGGGGAGAGGGAAGTCTGGGCTTGGATGGATGGATGGATGGATGGATGGATGGATGGATGGATGGATGGATGGATGGATGGATGGATGGATGGATGGATGGATGGATGGATGGCAGAGAAGAAAAAGGGGGGGTCAGAAAGAGATGTGATTAGGTGGGATAGAGCGTACACAAATCAGCAATGTGAGATGTAGAACCCAGTGTTATGTTAATCACTTGTAACTGTGGATATGTTGACATCCTATTCTATGCTTCCTCATAACTAATCCTGGCCCCGATAGTTTCTCTACTTCAGTGTGTCTAATTGCACCCAGTCATGCCTAGGGATGGGAATCGAGAACCGAATCTGAAAGAGAACCGGTTCTGAGTGTTCCGATTCCATGGAATCGTTTGGCAATTTTTCTCACGATTCTCTTATAGGTTCCAACCAGCACAATTAACGTTTTAAAATATTTGCATGTTACATTCTTACGAAATCGGTAAGCACGGCAAAATATTTACCAAAGACGAGACTTCTCATCAAGTGTAACCTGGAGAGAGTCGTTGCCGAGTGAATTTACATTGACTTTTACAGGACGTGTACATGAGACTACTTAAAGAAATGGTGATTTTTCCCATAGTCTATTTATGGATCTATCGAATTATTCGTCGAATTCTCTATAAGAAAAATATAACATTTATGGATCTAAAATAATCCTAAACTATTTTTTTAGCAATTTTAATACTCCTGTTAGAAAGATTCCATGGGTATGCGTTCATTCTCATAGCAACCCGTCAGTTAGTTCCGGTTATTGTCTTACGTCATGCACGCTGCCTATTCTGGGACCGAGAATAGGCATAAGGTGCGCATTTTGAGCAGAGGACGGCCACCTGTTAGAGGAAGCATAATCTGTGCGTCCATGAACGAATGTAAGTATTTTCTCTTCATGCCATAAAGTTCTTATGATAAGTTAGAGCCGTTATCAGCGTGACCGTTTCGTGTTTTTACTGTTACGTCAGCTGGTTGCTCCCGCTCGGCCATACTATGTCGAGGAGAGCGTTGTTTACATTATATTCTCGTGGCACATTTGTGTTAAGAGGGAATGTGTTAGTTCAGCATTTTAAAATGATGTTGTACACCCATATGAGTGTAAAGTGTCTAGTTTTCGCCACTTTTATGGCCAAGATGACCGCACGTGCACGCAGCGTGCTCCCTAGTTGTGCGCGCGCGCTCGCGCCCCCACCTTTGTGTCATTATAATATTACGAGTCATGTATGTGTGTTATTGACTACTTTACAGTTAATCTGCATTCTTTATTGCATCAGCATTAATATGATGTAATTTTCTTTCCCTTCAGAACCACACATATACGCACACATTCCAGTCTTCTTCCACACACATACAAATACATCAACATCTTTCCATGCATGCGCTCATCTGATCAATGAGTGATTGTCATATCAAGTGCCATTGCCTGTATATAGTTGTGCCTGTTCCCAATTTGGATTAAAAGTGCCAAAGACCAACTCCACTCTTTGCTCCTTGTATTCTAACCGACACTCCGAGGCGAATGAACCATAAAACGTATTGAACCCAGAAGCTCATAGAGTCCATTAATTCAAATTAGAATCGATAAGGGAATGGATAAAGAATCGAATCGTTAACCCATTAATGTCATATGTGGCGATTCGGCATCAAAGTGTTTCTGCTCAAAATGCGGCCAAAATATCGTCTGCCTTTGTTCACTGCCGGTCGATTGATTGCAAACACATGCCTAGGAACCTACTTCAAGCAATAGTTTCAGTCGGGTCCGACCAGAAACGACACCACATCCTTTTCCCAGACCGCGATGTTCAAGTTGTGAGTCATGTCCAACCTCTTGTCACCTACTTGACAAATTCGTCCGATTCAAGGTAAGTAAGCTGAAATTAAAAAATATGTACCGTCTTATTGTGTACTTGTGTCACTAACACGAGAAGATCGAGTTTCTATGACGAGTATTTTTGATGCGCTTTGATGATTTTGCTTTGTCGCTTTTACGCCACAGCCGCATCAAAAGAAAAGCAGCACCCCCCTCCCCCGCCACCCCGCAAACGTAAATGCGCTGTTTGCAACACTCGCACACCTTTTGTGTGTAAACTATCACTCTCGTTATCATTTGTAAACATTACAAAAGGAATGTGTTGCATAAAAAAGGGCATTTGTAGTGATTATTTTTCTGTAGAACAAAAAAATGAACGCATCCTTTGTATGCAACGGTGCACACGTGTGCCTCCATGTCGTTCCGCTTTTAGACACGTTTTATTTATTTCACGTTTTATATCATCTGTAGACAAAACAAACATAACGCGTTGCATGAACAATGTAATTGCAATTGATTTTTTCTCTAATGAAAAATGAGCACAGAATGTGCTGCTAACTATCAAACAGAAGTATATGTATGTTGATGGTTTTCAACACATTTTATTTTGAAATTATAACTGTAATTTCTGTTCCTTATTTTTCTGCAGAAATACAAATGGACGCAGCGGCTTTTTACGCTAAGCAAGCACATCGGACCAAAACTCCTCCTGTGGAGAGTGATGAGAGTGCTCTCAGTGAAAGTGAGGGCATATGCTGATGGGCCGCCTCATCCACCTCCAACCACCAGTGCTGCACCTGCAAGAGCTACTACATTGAAAAGAAACAGGATACCTTGGAGAACTGTAAAACAGCAGAACTCTGCAAAGCTTGTTCATGTTGTACTGGTCCAGTATAACTCGAATTCCAATAGTAGCAGATGCCATGACCCAAGACAGATGGGAAGAAACAAAACACTTCATTTATTGGCAACATGGCACCCAACAAAGCTTTACAAAATTAGATTACTAATTGACACACTTCTCCCCAAATTTAAAAAAGTGAAAAAAGATGTATCAATAAAAGTGTGTTCAGACCTGAGATGGGAACATGTGCCTTTTTTGCCATTTGTTTTACTTAATTGCCTGTTGTCGCTAATCGGCATCATACCTAAATGTATGCCTATTTTATGGGCTATATTGAAATTATCACTTTCAATTTAATTTAGCATCTATTTGAAGGTAAAAACACACCCAAAACATTTTTTTTATTATTGGAAATAAATTTAGGCATTAAGGGGTTAAGCCATATCGATAATGGAATTGGAATCGTAAAAATCTTATCAATTCCCATTCCTAGTCATGCCTGAATCCTATCAGATGTGTGATAGTCCTTCAGGCAAGAGGAAATGCTGCGCGGGGGCCGCCTCAGGGTCACGGCCCTTCCCTGGCCAATCGGGGGGTGAGCCAGCGCAGCCGATCCTTCCTCTCACAGATCCAGCAAGGGGCCCACCGTCATCCCCTGGGATCGAGGGTGGTCCCCGGCCCATTCATTTTTCTGTTAACCTGTCTTCTTGGAAGGGATGAGGGGATGTACCACCGCCCTCCACGCCCGCCCGCACCACTAAATCAGCCACCACAGCAACCTCTAACCGACACAGCACACCTCGGGACCCCCACGGGCTACTAAGCCCAGGGCAGGACAGGGCCCCAATTCGGAGTGGGCGACACCCCGCCGACCCACCAGCACTTGGCCAGTGACCCTCGCCGGAGCCCATGGAAGATAAATGCAGAAAAGAGAGGGTAAGTTCAGTTCAGTTTAAGTTTTTTGTCCCCTTAGAA
The DNA here is from genome assembly GCF_030265065.1 of Corythoichthys intestinalis. NCBI lineage: Eukaryota > Metazoa > Chordata > Actinopteri > Syngnathiformes > Syngnathidae > Corythoichthys > Corythoichthys intestinalis. The sequence goes on along the minus strand of NC_080403.1, from coordinate 34,458,638 downwards.
GGGGAAACTTGTCTTGTGAAGGGAAAGCGGGAAAGTGCCGAGAAGCTGCCACGAGTGGGCGCAGGACCGGATGCCCAACACCTCACCCCCACCCCTGCAACCAGCAGCCCAGACGAAGAAGAGGCCACACCTCGGGAGCCATGCCATAGAAAAAATGTAAAAAAAAAAAAAAAATTAACGCTAGATCACCATCCAATTAATTGCAGGCTGCATACAAAGAAAACTGCCATTTGATTTGTTTTGTTCTCTGTTCCGACAGCAATTTTATGAAGCAACAAAATTATTTGTTAGCCAACATAAAATGTAACTACTAAAAATGAAGCATTTACTATCTAGCTGCCACAGTAAGATAGATCAACAGTAGCACTGGCCATTAGCATTTCTCATCCTGTTTTTTTTCTTTCTAGAGTTGTATCCCACCTGCCCTCTGAAGAAAGTAACTGGATAATATGATTATAGTTTTTGCTTACTGTCACACTTCTTCACCACTCTTCCTCTTGTTTTTGTTATATTTTAGATGTATGATGTATATTCAATTAGCAATGGAGTGGGCTTTGCAATGTGCTGCCTCATAATGTGTGTGCATGTGTGCGTATATTGACACTTACACGCCAAGCTTGATACCAAATAGGCGCCAAATGATTCGGACGCATTTAAAAGCCTAATGGGAACTCTTCTCCCTAATTAAGACGCATGAATAATGCAAGTGGTGGCACACTAATTAGCATTCCATCATTCCACTGGGACCGTGACGGCACAAGCATTGGCTTGTTAGGGCCAGTACATGTAGAAGATGACTGCACTATAGGAGCGCATGTATATTAACGCCGCACCGCTGCACACTAAAAATGTCATGTGAAAAAAATGGATGAATACAATTTGAAAAAAGGTGTTTGTTTCAGTTTAAGACAAGCAACTTTTTTCTGTACACATTTCTCATTAACCACAGGTGCACTGAAATCTCCTTCTAATATGGATTGTTCTGCTTTTAATGCACGATTTAATAGTTTAATGGCCCCGCAGTTATTGCCTTCCTTTCATAGGGGTGCTTTAATGTTAGTGAACAGAAATAAATTGTAAGATGGAAATTAATTCGGGATATATTACAGCGGTCCTTTTTGGTTTGGCTCATAATTACGATAACGTAACATTTATTATTTTACTTCCAATGCGTTTAGCACTGTGTGGAAATAGCTCTTTATCGTTTTCTATTCCAAAGCCATTTCACCAGCTGCAGCTACTTCATGAAATGACACATTAACAGTGTATTGTAATATATGAAAATGATTTCAGTAACGGTTTAATGGCTAAGTATTTTATATTTAATGCCCACACACACCCGTGTATTGTATATACATGGATGTAGAAGAAAAAACACCCCCACGCCTCCTTTCAGCCATTGTTCATGTGATCGCATGTAGCCCCAGGGAGACAGGCTGAGGTTTGGTGGCGTCTTTGTGCCGGGGTTAACCTTGGTTGCGGGCTAAACGCACGGGGAATGTTCTGAGGGGACCTTCAGCCATCAGCTGCAGCTTTTCATATACTGCTCCACTCCTATGGGAGCGCTGCCACAAACACAACTATTGATCCACTGTCATACTCGCACACACTCCTCCCTTTAGCTTTTCTTTCCTGCCAGCTTCAGTTGAGAAACGTGTGAGGTTTTTGTGTGTGTGTGTTGTGTCAAGCTAAAAAAATATCCTCTAAAGTGGTCACAAATCCCATGATGTAGTATGAGGAGGATCGATGTGTTATTGGTGTCCTGAGTATCCTGTGGACTTTGGCTTTTGCATTATATTTCTGTTTATTTTATGTGAGTCTATTCATAGCTTGGCTTGTCATGAAGGCACTATATTAAAAGAATATTAATGGCCCTTTTCTATTATAGTGACTGCAATACAGTTACCGATCGTGCAGTGGTTTTTAGCCTGGGTTCGATCGAACCCCAAGGGTTCGGTGAGTGAACTAAGGCAGGGGTGGGCAAACTATTCCACAAAGGGCCGCAGTGGGTGCAGGTTTCCGTTCCAACCCATCAAGAGGAAACCTTTTCACCAACCTGGTGCTTCTTGTTTCAATAGAAGGCAAGGCGAGGCAAGGTAAATTTATTTATGAATGAATGAATGAAATGTTTATTGTCATCATCATCGGTATCTTTGACAATTGCAAAATGTGATATGATTAGCCCGAAGAAAGAGAGAACCAAAGAAAGACAAGGGCAGACGGGAGAAGCATATGCCCGTCCCCCTACAGCCAAGGACGCACAATCAAACATGGTAGAGTTGCATACATCACATTACATGAGCTTTTCTTTTTTGTTTTGTATTGCACAATTCAACACAAGGCAATTCAAAGTCCTTCACATCACATGAAGATCATAAAAATCACATTAAAATTAGTGTTGCACCGATACCATTTTTTGGCCACGATACCGATACCATACCGATACCACCCCATTTATATATATATATATATATATATTTTTTTTTCCAAAGAGCTACATAATTGCATGTGAAATCATTGCTATCAAGGCTTTGTCAGGCTGTTGCTTACCTTTGCAAAATAGGAAAAAGACTAGTGCAAAGTGAATAGTCTACTAAACCCTAATAGACAATAGTTGAATAAACCTTTGGCTCTCAAAGGCCAAAATAGTGCTACATTTGTGAAATTAATAAAACATGTATAATGCTAGCCCAACAGTAAGAAAGTAAAAATAAATTCATAATAATAAACTCTGAATGAAGTGAATAAACTTTTTTTAAACCTCTCAAAGGCCAAACAGTGCAACTTTCATGAAATTATTGTCACATTCTGCTGCTGGTTAGATTGTGTTTTGTTGCTGGGCTGGTCGTGGGGCGTTCCTGACGTCGCACCTGAATCCAATGCAGGCTCATCAGCGCAGCATTTAAGCAAGGGTGATCTCAAAGACTTCTCGCACTATAGTCTCGCTACATTTGCTTGTTACGCCCTTGCATTGTTTTTTTTTTCTGTTAGTGTGCCGCTCTCGTTTGTAACCTCTACCCTGTGCAGGTATTTGAGCGTTTTTATTTTGGCTTTTTGGCTCGCTGCCTATCGTCTTAGTCAACCTTCGAGTTTGTAGTATTGAGCTCCGTCGACCTGCTGTCACGGACTCCTTTTGTTATTTCTATATCCCGCGATCGCGTGTTATTTTTTGTTTGCAATCATTAAACCCTTGTACGTATCCCCCGCTTGTTGTCTGCTTCGAGTCCCAACCTTGTTTCCGCATTTGCGGACGCTAACAATTATAAGTAATAATAATTGACCACAGCATCCGTCTCTCTATTAGCCTCCTTTTTTCGGGAGGGGGGAGTCCCTTATTTCTATTTCTGTAAGATGTCAACCGTACTTTGGAAACAGTTCCCAAATTACTGCGGCATTTCTTTCAGTAAAACACAAAAGTAAAGTAGACGTAGTGAACTGACCAGAGATTGTTGCTCCGGTCCAGCGCCCTTCTGGATAGCAGTCCTGCTCTTGCAGGTTCAAACTCGTTATGTTCGTTCACATTTCGTCTTCAAATGTTTTATCAGGTTCAAGGTATTGAAATTGGCCGATTTAACTCCACATCTCGAAACTTTCAGGCCGCAAATCTTGCATGCAGCCATTGATTTTAATCGACGGGATTTCTATTTTGAAATACTTCCCGAACGCCGCCATTTCTCCTGGTTTGTTTGCGGCCTTGTCATTGGTTAGGAGTGGCTATTGGCCCACTCTCATTGGTCTGGAGCAGGCCAATAGCGATAGCTGCTTGGTGTTCACGTGTCATCACACAACACAGAGACAGACTGTAGTGAGCGCCAGGAGGAAAAAAAGGCTGCGGTCAAATGTTATAATAATAGACCGGTAAATGGTATCGGCGCTGTCTTTGTTGGTACTCGCCGATACCGATACCACCATTTCGGGCCGGATCGGCGCCCCCTGCCGATACTAGTATCGGTATCGGTGCATCTTTAATTAAAATCAATAGAACGTAAAAACAATCGTTATAGGAAAAAATTATACATAAAAATCACATTTAATCACGAATAGAATAAAAAATAATAATAATAAATAAAAAATAAAACAAATACTACTACTACTGCTAATAATTGAAATCAGAGGAATAGAAAGCAAATAGATTGACATATATAGACAGTTATGGATATGCAGTGTTAAACAAAAGCGTTTTTAATTTTAATTTTGATTTAAAGAAGTTAACAGTTTGAGCATACTTCAGACAATCAGGTAACTTGTTCCAGAGGTGAGGAGCATAATAACTAAATGCTGCTTGGTTCTTGTTCTTGGAACATACTGGAGACCGGTTCCTGACGACCTTAGGGATTTAGATGTTTCATAGGAATCTAACAGATCAAGCATGTATTTTGGTCATTTTTAGCTTAGAATCATTAATTGATGTCTAATATTTCGTTTAAAAAAAAAAAAAAAAAAAACTTTAAAAAATTATTCACTCGCATATTTTAAACTTTTGAACAAATGACATCACAATAAAAAAAATGGCGTCTGCAAAAAAGTCCCGGATATCTACCTCATAACTATCGCTTAATTGTATTTTTTTTTGTTACTGTCGCATTTTCTCTGATAGGTTAGATAATAAATAATCAATCCAAACAAAGAAAATAAAAATAAAAAAAACGTTTAAAGGGGTAAATATATGAAAAAGAAAATCTCGACCACTCCTTGATGTCAGCGATTTCTGCATCGCAACCCTTATTATATTGCCATGTTTCACCCATAAAATCCCCCCCCAAAATCCAGCTGTGGGCATTCGCAACTGTGTCTTGACACTCAGTGATACGTGCTACATGGAGTTTTTGGATCGAAACAAGTACGCGATAATATCTCGTCAAAGTCATGGCATCTGTAATTCTGCTCTCGCGTGCTCTCGCCTCCAGATAGGGTTTTGCTGTTTAAATTTTTTTTTTTTTTTTTAAAAACAAATGCCCTCCTGTTAAAAAAATTTCTTCCCCGAGAAAATAGAGATTTTAAGCTTTGCAATGATGTATGCACATGCATATTGGCTAATTTTGAAATTTGGCCAAATTGGGGGTCTCAGAGAGGAACTTAAGTCACCAGAGTGTTTTCCGCCATATGATTATGATAAGTTGTAAGCTGTTTCTTTTTTTTTTTTTTTTTTTTTTTTTTTTTTTTTTTTTTTTGTGCGTGTGTGTATGTGTTCAATGTATTCATTCAGATTTAGCATTGGAAAGGGAAAATATCTATTTTTAGCTTAGAATCATGAATTGATGTCTAATATTTCATTAAAAAAAAATATTCACTCGCGTATTTTAACTTTTAAACAAATGACGTCACAATGAAAAAAATGGTGTCTGTAAAAAAGTCACGGACATCTACCTCAAAACTATCACTTAATTGTGTTTTTTTTTTTTTTGTTACTATCGCATTTTCATCGATATGTTAGATGATAAATAATCGGTCCAAACAAAGAAAAATTGAAAAACAACATTTAAAAGGGTAAAATTATGAAAAAAAACATCTCGACCACTCCTTGATGTCTGCGATTTCTGCATCGTGACCCTTGTTATATTACCATTTTTCACCCATAAAATCCCGCCTAAAAATCCGGCTGTGGCCATTCACAGCTGTGTCTTGGAGTGAACATGGAGTTTCTGGATGGAAACAAGGTAAGTACACGATAATATCTCGTCAAAGTCTTAAATTCTGCTCTCGTGTGCTCTCATTTCGAGATTGGGTTTTGCTGTTTAAAAATTTTTTTTTTTAGAAATGCCCTCCTGTTTAAAATTTTTCTTCCCCCAGAAAATTGAGATTTTAAGCTTTGCACTTCAAATGCAAATTCAGATGAAGCATTGAATGCTTCATTGAGTCAGTCCACTCAAATCCGCTCAAGCTGCTCACTTACACACACTGAGTTGCCACAACAACTGTTTAACAAGTTAAAGAATGATTTGAAGTTTCGGATTCCAAGCATCCCCGGCAAGGTCAAACCCTTACATCTGTCAATCATCGTTAACTTTAATAAGCAACTCCAGTGCACTGCCTGACCAAGAAAAGCAGGAGGATGGAGAGTGACACTATGTGATCAGATCAGGACAGCTCATCTGTATCTATTTTTTAATTGAAAAAAAGTCTGCTATGGACTGAGGGCGCAAATTTTGAAGCGTGAAGTAGTGAGGGATCACTGTATAAGATTTAGGGGCAGTTTACATGGTGACCCTCTGAGAATACGAACAAATTCAAATTTGCATTTGCATTTGCGTCTCCATTTGAACAATGTCGAAATTCAGCATGAAAACGATGTAGTATTCATGCCAAGCCCTAGGGGGCAGTGCAGATTTACCGGGCGACAAAGAATGATGCACTTTGACCCCACCAAGCTCCCTCAGCCCGGAAAAAAATATGCCCGCCCATTCGAAGCGATGTCATTTTTCTTTTGTTCAAAAAGGCACAAAAATTGAAACGCTCAACATATTTAATTTAAAATTATTAAAACAGTAAACTAAAGCTGACATTCCGCCATATTTGCTGTTTTTAATGTTTAGTAGCAGCGCTGCGCACGCCCAATGTGACGTGTACGAGTGCTGACGTTAATAGCCTTTGATATGCATGCCGAGGAAGCCCCCCCCTCAACCCCCCGCAATCGGATTCTTTCACTTTGGAGGCAGGATGCCGAATTTTTCGTTTTCGCCTTCCGTCTTCGCCGGCACCATATGCACGCAAGGCGAGTCCGCAACTAAGACTTTGCGTTTTTGTGTCGCAGAGTCGCCATGTAAACTGCCCCTTAGGGCGCTTTCACTCTAGCACTCTTTGATCCGTTTTAAACAGACCAGAGTTCTTTTTCTGAGATAGTCAGCTAATGTGAATAGGCATCTGAACTCAGACCAAACAACCAAACTCTGACCCGCTCAAAAATCGTGGGTCTCGGGCCGCTTTAAGGGCACCCTGCTTTGCTTGTGAATGCAACCAGAGCAGGGTGCGCTTTATTACTCTATGTGCAGTGTCAGAGCGTGGACCTGTGATGCTGTAGGCTTTGACGGTCCACGTGGAGCATCCTTGGAAGTGGAAGTACAGCGCGGATGGTATTCAAAATCAACAATGGCAAGATGACATATGATTAGCCACGGCCAAATGTTGTTGTGCTGCGCTAACCAGTTGCATTTGATACATAGAATTGGGTTCTAATGTTGCGATTGTGTTTTGCATGCTGTTGCTGAACGTACCGTGTGAGAGTGACTGGCCGGGACAGGCCGAGCCTGTCTGGGCGGCCGTTTTGTGAGTCTCGCTCTACTGGAAGTGGTGACAATTTGACAGTCAAAAAAGTCACGAAAGTGAGAGCGATTGCGACCCTGGGTGACTTGGGTTCCCCTTTCGTGGTTTAATTTTCCCCTATGCATTTTTTAAATACTCCAGTTCGCTCGGCATTGAGTCAGAAGGGAGCGACCCCGCCACTGGCCAAGCAGCTACTTAGTTGCTGTGCTATATTGCGTTTTTTTTTTTTCTCCAAACTTAAATGCATACAAACTTCAGCTTCACAAAACAGTCAGTGGACAAAAAAAATGACACATACAGATGCAAGGTTATATTATCATTGCAAAATAAAAGACAGCTATATAAAAAAAAAACGACATACCATATTTTTCGGACTATAGGTCGCAGCTTTTTCATAGTTTGGCAGAGGGTGCGTCTTATACTCTGGAGCGACTTATGTGTGATTATTTACGGTCGGGTCGGGCTGACTTCTCTCTCGCTTTTTTTTTTTTTTTTTAATAAATATTTATTCACATATTTATACTAAAATGATGTACGGGTGTTAAATGAAATAAATAATTTGGATAAAACAGAAAAGGCGCTGTGCATGCCTGCGCATGTGAACACAGTGGCCCCGCTCTCTTTTCAATCTTCCCCTCCGCGAGCATCCTGGTATTTCCTTTTCGATATGGAGCAGCTATAGGAGTGAAAAACAAACTAAAGACAGGGGAATTGAAAAGCAAATAACTGCAGTAGGAGTGGGATATGGAAAGGATTCAAATTGATTATTGAAGCTACGGAAACCTGTGTCGGCTTTGCTGAATGTAAACGAATGTGTCGCTTTGGTCTCATACGAGAAATATATTATCAAACTTTTCCAGCGTTATTTCGTTGTGTAAATGCATTTATAATGATCATAAAAATATGTAGACTATTTAAACATTGAGAAAACTTGTGGTTTTTTTCTGCCAACTGGAGGAGATTAAAACAAATGTCAAATCCACTATCCGCCTGTTAGAACAGACACCCAAATATTAAAGATACAAATGTTTATTGAATATCCATCTTATAGTCGTGTTTAACTGGGAGAATTAATTACAAAAGACAGGCTTTAATTTGTTATCATTATGCATATACTGTATGCAAAGGCATCGTCACAAACGTGATCAGACAAACGCAACCATGCATCGCATCCCCTAATTTTCTCCTTCTCCTGAGTCCTCACAATAAAACATAACATTTCTTCGGGCTCGTGCCTACAAATAAAACATAAAATTTCGTGTTTTTTCGGGCTTGGGCAAGCAAATCAAGTTAATTGATCGGGCTCGGGCCACGTCGGGCTTTAATACCCGCGGGCTGGTCGGGTCGGGCTGGATTTTTTTAGGCCCAATCTAACTTCTAGCGTCATGTAATGTTAGCATTCGGTACACCTATTCAGCCTGTTGTTTTCTATTGTATTTTAAATTGCCTTTCAAGATGACATGTCTGTTCTTGGTGTTGGATTCTATCTAATAAATTTCCCCCAAAAAATGCGACTTATACTCCGGTGCGACTTATATACGTATGTTGTTTTTTCCTTTTCATTGGGCATTTTTTGGCTAGTGCGACTTATACTCAGGTGCGACGTATAGTCCGAAAAATACGGTACAGTTTAACATGTAAAAATAACGCTATAGTACACGTGATGCTACTCGGAAATTTCGGTTGGCACAGTGCTGAACATTTTCAACAACTCATTTGCATGCGTTGCTGCTGCGAGGTAGCTCTCAAACGGGACCCTGGTCAAGCGCCCTTATTCTTGAAAATTTGAATTAAAAAATTCAGATACGTGCATTGGGCCAGTCTTGGCCTTGTCTGATGATACATACAATGCCTTGCAAAAGTATTCGGCCCCCTTGAATCTTGCAACCTTTCGCCACATTTCAGGCTTCAAACATAAAGATATGAAATTTAATTTTTTTGTCAAGAATCAACAACAAGTGGGACACAATCGTGAAGTGGAACAACATTTATTGGATGATTTAAACTTTTTTAACAAATAAAAAACTGAAAAGTGGGGCATGCAATATTATTCGGCCCCTTTACTTTCAGTGCAGCAAACTCACTCCAGAAGTTCAGTGAGGATCTCTGAATGATCCAATGTTGTCCTAAATGACCGATGATGATAAATAGAATCCACCTGTGTGTAACCAAGTCTCCATATAAATGCACCTGCTCTGTGATAGTCTCAGGGTTCTGTTTAAAAGTGCAGAGAGCATTATGAAAACCAAGGAACACACCAGGCAGGTCCGAGATACTGTTGTGGAGAAGTTTAAAGCCGGATTTGGATACAAAAAGATTTCCCAAGCTTTAAACATCTCAAGGAGCACTGTGCAAGCCATCATATTGAAATGGAAGGAGCATCAGTCCACTGCAAATCTACCAAGACCCGGCCGTCCTTCCAAACTTTCTTCTCAAACAAGGAGAAAACTGATCAGAGATGCAGCCAAGAGGCCCATGATCACTCTGGATGAACTGCAGAGATCTACAGCTGAGGTGGGAGAGTCTGTCCATAGGACAACAATCAGTCGTACACTGCACAAATCTGGCCTTTATGGAAGAGTGGCAAGAAGAAAGCCATTCCTCAAAGATATCCATAAAAAGTCTTGTTTAAAGTTTGCCACAAGCCACCTGGGAGACACACCAAACATGTGGAAGAAGGTGCTCTGGTCAGATGAAAGCAAAATTGAACTTTTTGGCCACAATGCAAAACGATATGTTTGGCGTAAAAGCAACACAGCTCATCACCCTGAACACACCATCCCCACTGTCAAACATGGTGGTGGCAGCATCATGGTTTGGGCCTGCTTTTCTTCAGCAGGGACAGGGAAGATGGTTAAAATTGATGGAAAGATGGATTCAGCCAAATACAGGAACATTCTGGAAGAAAACCTGTTGGTATCTGCACAAGACCTGAGACTGGGACGGAGATTTATCTTCCAACAGGACAATGATCCAAAACATAAAGCCAAATCTACAATGGAATGGTTCAAAAATATATCCAAAAATATCCAGGTGTTAGAATGGCCAAGTCAAAGTCCAGACCTGAATCCAATCGAGAATCTGTGGAAAGAGCTGAAGACTGCTGTTCACAAACACTCTCCATCCAACCTCACTGAGCTCGAGCTGTTTTGCAAGGAAGAATGGGCAAGAATGTCAGTCTCTTGATGTGCAAAACTGATAGAAACATACCCCAAGCGACTTGCAGCTGTAATTGGAGCGAAAGGTGGCGCTACAAAGTATTAACGCAAGGGGGCCGAATAATATTGCACGCCCCACTTTTCAGTTTTTTATTTGTTTAAAAAAGTTTAAATTATCCAATAAATTTTGTTCCACTTCACGATTGTGTCCCACTTGTTGTTGATTCTTGACAAAAAATTAAAATTTTATATCTTTATGTTTGAAGCCTGAAATGTGGCGAAAGGTTGCAAGGTTCAAGGGGGCCGAATACTTTTGCAAGGCACCAGGGGTCGCGTTAACCGGATATTTTCCGTCGCTGACCGGTTTTTTAAAACGGTGACGGAAAAAACTGAAGTCCGTCCGTCATTTTGACAGGTTGCAGTTCACACCCCAGACCACAGGGTGGCGAGTTAGCATATTAATTAGCTATTGTCTCTCTTAATGCATGACGTCGTTGGCTCTTCTGTCAGAATATTGTAGCGTCACTGGGGTCTGGCGGCGGCACCGTGATTGACACATCAACGCGAGGTTCTTATTGGTGCACCCGGTGTGCCAGCGCGTCATCCAATTGATGGACAAGATTGCCGCCTGTGTATAGACCCCAATCACATGACGTCACAACTCCGCCCCCCTGACTGGAGCTGCCATATTGTGTGTCAGCTCGTCATGTTTACACATTACCGCTACGTACATGCCTCCTATTACGGCGTGTTTTTCTGCTCGTTAATATTAATAATGAAAATGGTGAAGTCGTGTGTGGTTGGTTGCTGTAACAGAGAAGATAGACGGAGAGACTTGAAGTTCTACCGTATTCTGAGAGACCCGAAGATGAGAGCGAGATGGACTGCTGTAATTCGACAAGAAATCTGGGCACCAAACGATCACCACAGACTATGTAGTAGTCATTTTATATCTGGTAAGATGCATTTAATATATATTTAGAAGATTTTGGGCTGACAACCACAATTAAGATCATTGTGTGACATTGGTGATTGGGGTCTATATCTATATAAAAATGTATATAATCGGGAAATGTGGAGTAATAAAAAAAAGGGTTGAACAGTAGGTGGGGATAGTTCAGTAAATAGAGTCCTGAAAGACTAGCATAGCTCCAAGGTAGTCCCAAACTGTTGTATCCTTGGCGAGATGTAAGAATGGGTAGTCTCTCTGCATCTTTAGGAGAGGTACAGTGAAGGGCAGCTTAATCTCTGAAGTGAGGCTCATATCTGTCCTGGTCCCATTGTGGCCGATGCGCACCAGATGCCAGTTTGTACGAAAAAAGGCATTCATCATATTCAGGCTGATGAGTGAGACATGATGGAGGCCTTTAGGGGGGTTGAATATGAGACATAGACAGTACAACACTTGACAAGGAAGGGGATGTAAATCCTGTGTGGTCCAACTGTCAGAATGTGGGTAAAAAATAGAAGAGGATACTATGCAGTTACGTTCTGTCCATTGCTTTAATCCCGTCTGAATGTAGGACCGCTCAAGTTTAGTGGAGTCGGTGACATTGGGCACCTGACGTTAGGAGAGGTTGAGCTCATTTTTCTCAATGTCAGACCTTGTCCCCTCTCATGCTTCGGTGTGAATGATTGATGAATGCAGCAATACTTCTTAACTTTTGGGTGATTTCCCCAGACTGGACATGACAGCCCACTACTGTCAAGTGGGCATCTGAATTTGGCTTTTCTGGCAAAAAGATGAAACTGAATGAGCACTTTAATGGAACGCACCTACACACACATATGAAATACTTAAAGCCGTCTTCCATATCAAAGCAACATTAGGACCGATTATTAGAGATGGGGTCCGATCACGTCATTTTCAAAGTATCGGAATCGGCAAAAAAATATCGGACATGCCTTTTTTTAATATATATATATATATATATATATATATAGATATATATATATATTTTTTTTAATTGAATCGTTTTCTAATTGTATTTAACGTTACAGACATAATGTGTTACACTCATCCAGAGTCTTTAGTTTAGGCTTAAAGTAGGGTTATCAAATTTATCACGTTAACGGCGGTAATTAATTTTTTTTACAATTTATCACGTTAAAATATTTAACGTAATTAACACATGCGCTGCACGACCCACTCACGCATTGTCGCGCTCAATCTTTAATGGCGCCATTGTACCTGTATATAGAGCTGAAAGGCAGCGTAAAATGAGTAGAGTGAATTTTGGCAGCCTTTAGGGACTTTTTTAATTGGCTAAAGCTTTACAATCCCTCTCCCAACGATTAGAAATATTGTGGGACTCAATGTGGGGAAGAAAGGTAGTAGTTGATCTTTTTCTTAACACCTTATGTTATTTCCCAGCGCTGATAAGATATATCAATTGGTACCACTACGCACAGTCATGGTTGCACTTCCCATCATCCATTTGGGCAGAACAGTTAAATGGCTGCAGTATCATATACTGAAAGCTCAACAAATACACTAGATGGCAATATTTAGTCACAATATACAAAGTCACATTTATCCTTTAAGAATTACAAGTCTTTCTATCCGTGGATCCCTCTCACAGAAAGAATGTTAATAATGTAAATGCCATCTTGAGGATTTATTGTCATAATAAACAAATACAGTACTTATGTACTGTATGTTGAATGTATATATTCGTCCGAGTTTTATTCATTTTTTTCTTAATGCATTGCCAAAATGTATATGATCGGGAAAAATTATTGGAATTGAATCGGGAGCAAAAAAAAAAAGCAATCGGATCGGGAAATATCGGGATCGGCAGATACTCTAACTAAAATGATCGGGATCGGATCGGGAGAAAAAACATGTTTGGAACAACACTACCGATTATTCATACAATGGTTCTCAAAGTGTCGTAAAAATACCACCAGTTATACACTTGGTATTCAAAATATTGAATGAATAAAATGTTCAATCCTTTTTAATACACTACACCAGATCCGGACTGGGACTCATTTTCAGCCCGGGAATATTTATACCTTTATATTATTTAAAATAGGGATGTACCAATCGCATGTTTTTGCACCCGCGTCAGAGTCACCTGGTTTTATGAATCTGCCGATAAAGAGTCACGATCCGATACCAAAACAAACCAAAAAAAAATTACTTGAACAAAAGTTCCAAACTTCTTACTGTACTTCCTGTTCCACTTTTTCTGGGGGTGTTGCGGATGATAAGGCGTGTGTATTTTTGTTTCTTTTGGAAATGCCAATGTATTTCTGGATTATTTTGTTTAGAAGTGTACTGCCCAAAACACTCGGTTTCCTTTTGCACTGCCATACAGCAATCTAACACTGAATGTCCTCCAATAAAACACAAGGCTTGGTCTTTTCTTATATTGCCATTTATATGGCATTATATATATATATATATATATATATATATATATATATATATATATATATATATATATATATATATATATATATATATATATATATATGGCATTATATTGCTTTATATGAAGTAATTTTTTTTTAAGTTTGTGAAACTGTAACAAAGAAACATGCATGCATTTCAACACAATTCCTCAACACACGCTGGTATACAAATACAATGTAGACATTTCACTTGAACAAGCTAGTATAGGTGAACTTCTATACAGCAGGACTTATTAACAAATTCCGTTCATATAGCTTTTACCCTTGTACACACAGATAGATGTAAAATACATAGTTACAGACATATAGTTTCCAAGGCAGAAACATCGCCGGACCCCGCAAACCTTTTTCCTTTTTTTCCCCCTTTTTTACAAAGCATTCTGATCAATTCAAGTCAATTTTATGGCACTTTAAGACGCCACGTAATTGATGATATTAATTCTCATTTTCACTCACTGAACAGGGCAATCCTACCTTCCTGCTCTGCACCTGTGAGGTGCTACATGCCAAAGTTTCCACAGTTACGTGTTGTTGTCATATCACAGTGTAAATCGCATTCTTACCACTTTTGCTGTAATAATTTGTTTGAGGCTCCAAACTCGTTGCATTTAAAAAATGGCTATTTTTGCTCATTTTTCAGCTTCTTTTAACGAGTGCTTTTCTCTTTGTAATTCTCATTTTTTCGGCTCCACCCTTGCTCTTTTTATCATGATCCGAGCACCGAGCTAGTGGCTAATTTGTCTCAAAACAGACACCAAATAGCAGGGGGAGCTGCATGTTTTGTTTTTTCGCCCGCACACGTCAGGATGCATGTGAAAAAAATATATATATATAAATATATATACAGTGGGGCAAATAAGTATTTAGTCCACCACTAATTGTGCAAGTTCTCCAACTTGAAAATATTAGAGAGGCCTGTAATTGTCAACATGGGTAAACCTCAACCATGAGAGACAGAATGTGGAGGGAAAAAAAAAAAAAAACGGAAAATCACACTGTTTGATTTTTAAAGAATTTATTTGCAAATCATGGTGGAAAATAAGTATTTGGTCAATACCAAAAGTTCATCTCAATACTTTGTTATGTACCCTTTGTTGGCAATAACGGGGGACAAACGTTTTCTGTAACTCTTCACAAGCTTTTCACACACTGTTGCTGGTATTTTGGACCATTCCTCCATGCAGATCTCCTCTAGAGCAGTGATGTTTTGGGGCTGTCGCTGGGCAACATGGACTTTCAACTCCCTCCACAGAGTTCCTATGGGGTTGAGCTCTGGAGACTGATTCTTACGAAGCCATTCCTTTGTTGGCCTGGTCATGCTGAAAGACCCAGCCACGTCTCATCTTCAATGCCCTTGCTGATGGAAGGAGATTTTCACTCAAAATCTCTCGATACATGGCCCCATTCATTCTTTCCTTTACACAGATCAGTCGTCCTGGTCCCTTTGCAGAAAAACAGTCCCAAAGCATGTTTCCTTCACCCCCATGCTTCACGGTGGGTATGGTGTTCTTCGGATGCAATTCAGGATGCAATTCAGTTCACAAGAACCTGTGTTTCTACCTAAAAGTTCTATTTTGGTTTCTGGTATCTGACCATAACACGTTCTCCTAGTCCTCTTCTGGATCATCCAAATGCTCTCTAAGGAACAGCAAACGGGCCTGGATGTGTACTTTCTTCAGCAGGGGGACACGTCTGGCAGTGCAGGATTTGAGTCCCTGGCGGCGCATTGTGTTACTGATATTAGCCTTTGCTACTGTGTTCCCAGCTCTCTGTAGGTCATTCACTAGGTCCCCCCTTGTGGTTCTGGGATTTTTGCTCACAGTTCTTGTTATCATTTTGACGCCACAGGGTGAGATCTTGCATGAAGCCCCAGATCGAGGGAGATTATCAGTGGTTGTATACTTGTATGTCTTCCATTTTCTAATAATTGCTCCCACAGTTGATTTCTTTACATCAAGCAAAGAGTGAAGAGTTAGAGAAAACGTTTGGCCTCCGTTGTTGCCAACAAAGGGTACATAACAAAGTATTGAGATGAACTTTTGGTATGGACCAAATACATATTTTCCACCATGATTTGCAAATACATTCTTTAAAAATCAAACAATGTGATTTTCTGGGGGTTTTTTCCACATTCTGTCTCTCATGGTTGAGGTTTACCCATGTTGACAATTACAGGCTTCACTAATCTTTTCAAGTAGGAGAACTTGCACAATTGGTAGTTGACTAAATACTTATTTGCCCCACTGTACATTCATTCTCTCACTCTCATATGATACGTTTGTGTGTGTACATACATACATATGTACTGTAGATTTAAATAAAGTGAACAAAAATATGTTTTTAGAACCCTTTTATTCTTACAACATATTTATAAAAAGATAAAACAATTCCGTCATGCACTTAGGGCGCGAAAGTTGAGTCGAGAAGTACCGAGGGATCACTGTACTAACATTGAACTAAATCATGAAGTACATTATCACTTTTTATCATTTTTTTTTTCAAAAATGTTAGCTTAGCTTAGCATTAATATGCAAATTTAAAAACAAAAAAACTTTTTATTCAGAATCTTGCCACCAGGACTATTAGTGAATGCATTTTTTTCAGTGCAATTGACAGTGCCATATGACCACAACAATTTGAGTGGGAGAAATGGCAGCAATCATTCGATCCCAATCAATTTGGATTGGGCGTCTGGCACCGTCAGTGACAGCCAATGAGTTAATCTTGGCCCTGATTGTAGTACTCAGAGAGCCAAATATTCTTTGAGGTGATATTTGCTGTAAAACGTTTAGAACCACTGGTACAGTATGACTCGGGCTCTTATTATTGAGCAGTTCACCTTCATTCTTATCGTGAGAGGGGTAAAAAAACTGTCAACCTCCAGTGAGGGTTAGTTCAAAAGCCTTGCATCATCTGTTTAAAGCGGTGCTCTCCTGCAGGTGGACCATCAACTCCTCAATTAGCACCTTGTCCAAACCTCCCCATGTTCAATTTCCTCTCTCAGTACAGGCGTGAAGTCTAAACTCCACCATTGGTCTTCTTTTCAGGCTTCACGCTGCTTAGGCGGTTTAACAAGGGCTGGCTGTTTACAGTTTCACGCGCCGCGAGCCAAAACTCTGGCAGGAGCAAACGCCTGACAGTAAATTAACAATGAAATTAGGATCGTCGCACTGTGACTCTCCGATGAGTCATCAAGTTTCCGTTGCCATGCTTCTCAGCACCAGTTCTGACCATCTGGACACATGAAACGCTTCTTCGTTGCTTTCCACTCTTTGCAGACATCTCATGGCCAATTGCCAGGTGAAAAAATCCGCACCTGCCCGCCCACCTGTAAGGAAGAGTAGGCGTCTGCTATGTTATGGAGATTGGAATTGGCTGCAGACGTTATTGCTGATTGATGACTGAATGGAGTTTGGGGGTGTAGAGGGAGTGTGTAGCATGCAAAACAACCAACTCTATTTGACTCCAGAGAAAAAGTAGTGTTGCATCTCTGTTGTCATGACCTTGTCATATAAATCAAGTAAAAGTTCTAGGTTTGTCAACTTATTTTTTTTTTAATTGAGAACAGAAGAAAAGCCTCTAGGGAAAAAAAGATTGATTTTGTTAAGTTCCAGATTTGTCCTTTTTATTTCTATTTTGGAATGCTACTGTAGTGGAAATTCCAATCATGTGAAAAGTTTTTATATCAAACATACAGTTCGACTCAAATGAAACGAGAAGGTAGTGAGAAAATACAGTGGTTTGAAAAAGTATCTGGACCCTTTGGGATTTCTCACATTTTTGCCTAAAATCACCATCAAATGTGATCTGATCTTTTTCAAAATCAAACAGATGAATAGACTGTCCGTTTTAACTAAAACCAATGCAAAGAATGACAGAAAATCCCATAGAAAATGACCCCATAGAAAATCTGAGGAGGGAGTTGAAAGTCCGTGTTGCCCAACAACAGCCCCAAAACATCACTGCTCTAGAGGAGATCTGTATGGAGGAATGGGGCCAACAATGACAGAAAAGTAAGTGAACCATCACATTTAATATTTTGCCCCCCCCCCCCCCCCCCCCACACACACACACACTTTGGCAGCATTACTTTCAACCAGATGCTTCCTGTAGCTGCAGACCAGTCTGGCGCATCGATCAAGACTAATATTGGCCCATTCTTCTCTACAAAACTGCTGTAGTTCAGTCAGATTCCTGGAATGTCTGGTATGAATCGCTGTCTTTAGGTCATGTCCCAGCATCTCAATAGGGTTCATGTCTAGACTTTGACTTGGCCACTCCAGAACGTGTATTAGTTCTTCTGAAACCATTCTGAAGTTGATTTACTTCTGTGTTTTGGATCATTGTCTTGTTGCAGCATCCATCCTCTTTTTAGCTTCAACTGTCTGACAGACAGCCTCAGGTTATCCTGCAAAACATCCTGAAAAACCTTTGAATTCATTCTTCCATTAATGATTGCAAGTTGTCCAGGCCCTTAGGTAGCAAAACAGCCCCAAATCATGATGCTCCCTCCACCATGCTTCACGGGGGGAGTGAGGTGGTGATGTTGGTGAGCTGTTCCATTTTTCCTCCACACATGACGTTGTGTGTTACTCCCAAACAATTCAACTTTGGTTTCATCAGTCCACAAAATCTTTTGCAAAACTTCTGTGGAGTGTCCAAGTGTCTTTTTGCGAACATTAAACGAACAACGGTTTTTTTTTTAGACAGCAATAGCTTCCTCCGTGGAGTCCTCCCATTAAAACCATTCTTGGCTATAGTTTTACATATAGTTGATGTGTGCACAGAGATATTGGACTGTGCCAGTGATTTCTGTAAGTCTAGCAAACACTCTAGGGTTCTTTTTTTTTTTACCTCTCTGAGTATTCTGCGCTGAACTCTTGGTGTCATCTTTGGTGCACGGCCACTACTTGGGAGAGAAGCAACCCCAACAGCAAAGCCAAACTCTCTCCATTTGTAGACAACGTCTCTGACTGTCGATTGATGAACATCCAGACTTTTAGAGATGGTTTTGTATCATTTCCCAGCTTTATACAAATCAACAATCCTTGATCGCAGGTCTTCAGACAGCTCTTTTGACCGAGCCATGATGCACATCAGACAACGCTTCTCATCAAGAGAATTCTTACCAGGGGTGTGTTTTATAGTGGGCAAGGCAGCTTTAAACCACTCATCAGTGATTGGGCACACACCTGACTTCATTTGTTTGGTAAAAATTGGTTTCAATTGCTCTTTATGTCTCCTTAGGCAGAGGGTTCACTTACCGTATTGGCCCGAATATAAGATGGCCCTGATTATAAGACGACCGCCTCTTTTTCGAGACTCAAGTTTGAAAAAAGACTTTTTGAACACCAAATTAATTTTTATACAAAAAATAATTACAGTACATCTGAAACAAATGATTATAATAATATATTTGAGAGAAAAAGCATGTTATTTGGCCTCATTCAAATCTTAATATCTGAGCATTTAAATATGTAAACTAAAGTGCAATCACATTCGTAAATGAATGGCTTCTGGTTTTTGAAATGTAAATAAACCAATCTATTGTGATAAAACAACAAAATTGCAATAACTGCATTAACCATTAAAGTGATGTCTAACTATAACTGTAGTGTTGAAACAAATCTGAATAAGGAAAAACATTGCAATAAAATAATGCAAACTGGTTAAACTTGAGAGTAGCTGATATCTGTCATGACAGAACATTACTCCTCAAGTTCAGCATTCTCTTCAATGATATCTGGCGCCATCTAGCGTCGTGAATGGGTATAATGTCTAGACCCAGAATATAAGACGACTCCCACTTTTTCAGTCTTATTTCAATGCAAAAAACACCGTCTTATATTCGGGCCAATACGGTATTTATTTTTCCCCCTCCTGTCATTGTTTTCATGCTATCCTCATTAAAATATGAAAACTTCTAAATGTTTGGGTAGTTTTAGTTAAAGCAGACACTGTTTTTTCATCTGTGTGATTATGACAAAAATCAGATAACATTTGATGGTGATTTTATGCAGAAATGTGAGAAATTCCAAATGGTTCAGATACTTTTTCATATCACTGTATGGAGCTGTTTGAATAGTCCACCATGGCAGTTGTCACCATCTCTAGCCCATCGAGTCCAATCAAATATTGTATTACTGGACATTATTCTCCCAATTTCTACTCCCATCAGCCTCAGGACCCAGGGGCCGCACTCGCGCTGTCGGCCGAGGAAATGTTTCGTTTCTGTGCCCATCTGTGGTGATGGGAGGACATATTGGAAATCAAAGCAACAACAGGAGGAGGGTTAAGAGTGCAGCTCCCTCGGCTCAGGACAGATTCCTCGTTGACCGGGAATCGCTACATGGAAGAGGAGGGCAGCCGTGTCTCAGTGCTTAAGGACACTGCCTGGCTCCAGCATGCCTCCAAGGGCGTTCTGGTGACCAAAGACATATGGTAACCCTGCGAATGTGCTTTGGAAGCTACAAGTTCCTCTCTATTCCAGTGTGTGATGCTAAGCGTACTTCGTACAACTCTCTGGAATAAGTGTGAAGTTGGGCTGCAGGTACAGTTATTTTTGTAGTTGATTAATTTATTAACTAGTTAGTTCGAATCATCGAGTAATCGGTTTGGAACATTTAATGCGCTGCAAAATAAATTTTAGGAGAAAAACAGAGGCTTACCAAGATTGTACTTTCAAAAAAAGCATTCAATTCGAATACAAAATAACATTCCTGAGTGATTTTTCAAACTATGCAGAATTGCATTTTAATTTAAAAATGAATTAAAATACCTGAGCTTAGCCTCAAACGGTACAAAAATAAATAAATAAATGAGGATCTAAGTTCAACAATAGAACAATTGGCTAACCTGCATAGCAAAAGTCCGCTAGCTTAAATGCTATAAAATGCTTTTTTAAATTTAAAAAAAAAAATTTTTTTTATGCAATGCCCTCAACAAATCATTCAAATGCATATTCATACAAAAAACAGCTAAATTGATCTATAAAATAAAAATGTTTAATAAAAAAATAAAAAAAAACATTAGTTCAAACAAAAACTTATGTTGGTCTTAACAGGGAACAGCTGGATTGAGCCATGTTAAATGAGTTATGTCATATTCACTATTGCCACTAGAAGGCAGCGTATCCACCCAATTCAATAAAACTAAATGCAAACACTTTCAAAACAAACCATTACAACGCCACTCTAACTAAAAGTATACTCGAAGCAGAAAAAATTGATTCAAAGCCTTATTCCAATCGAATTACTCGGGTTAATTGATTAAGCTGAAATGCTATAAAAGGCTTTTTTTTTTTTTTTAATGCTCTTAACAAATTATTCAAGGACATTTTTCCACAAAAAAACAGCTAAGTATATCTATAATTTATGACTGCATAAAATAAATTAAAAAAACACATTAGCTAACAGGAACAGCTGAATTGAGCCATGCTAATGAGTTATGTCATATTCACTATTGCCACTAGAGGGCAGCGTATCCACCATAATCAATAAAACTAAATGCAAATACTTTCAAAACAAACCATTACCACGCCACACTAATTAAAAGAATACTCAAGGCAGCAAAATTTGATTCAAAGCTTTTTTCTAATCGAATTACTCGAGTTAATCGATTAAGCTTAAATGCTATAAAATGCTAACGTTTTATTTTCTTTAAATGCTCTTAACAAATCGTGAAGGACATATTCCCACAAAAACGGCAAAATATATCTATAAATTACGACTGCATAAATAAAAAAAAAAAAAAAAAAAAAAACATTAGCTAACAGGAACGGTTGAATTGAGCCATGCTAATGAGCTATGTCATATTCACTATTGCCACTAGAGGGCAGCGTATCCACCATAATCAATAAAGCTAACTGCAAACACTTTCAAAACAAACCGTTACAGCGCCACTCTAATTAAACGAATACTCGAAGCAGCAAAATTTGATTTGAAGTTCTTTTCTGATCGAATGGCTCGAGTTAATCGATTAATCGTTGCAGCACTAGTGTGAAGTTTAAAATTCTTCAGATGATTCTTGTTCTATGCAAGTCAGGGAATATAAACCTACACATACGGCAGAGGGAATATTTTTGGTGCTGTTGAAAAATTCAAATTCAATTGCTATTCCTACTTCCACCAATGAGCAGGGTTGTTTACTGGTTTGTACAATCTTCTGTCTGCAGTTTGGGAAATAGTGTTCCTACGTAGATCGTATTGAGTAAATTTCAAGTTTGTCTGATGACATTCTACACAGGCAATGTGATATAGGCCTACAGTAAAAACACTGCTATACGGTGAATCCCCCGCCACCTATCGTAGCCATATGTCAAGCATTATGCAGGGCAGTCTTATATTTAAATGCCTCGCCCTGTGTCATGCGCAGCCTCAAGCAAAACATTTACAGCGTTGGTCCTCCATTTTGGAGCTGCACCTGGATGCAGCACATTCGTTTGCTCGCGAATGCTTGCTGCATTTAGAATGGCAATGCTAAGTAAGCACTTAGGAAAGTGCTATTTACCTCAATATCTGATATGCTGTCAACTTGTATGTGTCATTGCCAACAGATAAGTCCTTTTCTGTTGTCAACTTGACAGTTAAATAGATGGAATTGATGAGTTCAATGTATATAAATCATGTATTTCAATATTATAGAATTTACTTGCTGTGGGTGTGGTCAGCAACAGAGCCCCCACAATATTTTTGCATGATTGAAGCGACTTCAAAGCAAGTTTTAATAGCATACCGCACAGAACACATCACCTTTGCTCATTAAAATTCATGACGTTAGCAACTGTTGCTAGAAGGGTCAAACTCGTGTTTGTCCCTCATGCTAGATGCAAAAGTGTATGAACGAGATATTTACTGAGCTAAACCTACCTATTTTGTCCGAAAATGACATCTCTGGTGCCAAACTCGCTGGTAAAGATGTGGAAGAACATACAAATGTTCAGTTTAAGAGATGGCTTGAGTGTCGAGGGCTGAAAAAGACGGGGGAAAGAGGCGACCTGATCCAGAGGTAGCTTTTTTATCGACACCTTTTTCTTGTGTGCATTGCCTTACGCTACTGACAATGACATTCTCCAGTTTCAACAAGCTATCCTTTACCACCAAATGCCGTGTCTTTCTTATATATTATTTCCTCTGGTTGTCTTACGTCTCTGACCGTTCTTGAGAGTAATTTATGTTGCTATTTTTCTGTAGCGATCGCAAATGCTACTCAGTGACGGCTAACAAACACTTTTAATTTCTTCATTAATAACAAATCTGAATTCTATTAATTTATATAAACTTGCCCCTTACCAAAAATTGTTTCTTTAACATGGAAAAGGTAACAACAGTGGCAGTCATATGCCATTATTATTATTTTTTTTCCAGGTCATTCATTGTCAGACAGAAGCAGCACACACAAAAACGCCACGCTAAAAAATAGTAAAAAATATCAAAATGGTGGCAGGCAATGGATCAGCATCGTCATCTGTAGGACCATGGCTCCCAACAGAATGTTTATTGCATATGAAGATGAATAGCTTCACCTTGCTGGTGTTAAACTAGTCTTTTGGACGTCCGGACAAGTTGAGCCATTGTTCACATTTTTTTCCTTCATTTTTGGCTTCGGGAAATGTATGAAGAAAACATCCTTCACATGTGGACGGTCGTAATGTCTAAAGTAGTTTCTACAAGTTCCATAGCAGCAATGTTTACTCGGCATGTTCTTTTTTAATATTACCTGCAGAAAACAAGCAATACTTTCATGGGTTGTATGTGACCGCGCTTCTATGTTGAGCCCCTTCCGGTTTACCGTGGTGACGTCACGCAGCTTTGCGGTCAAAAAATTGCATTCGTACAGTACGCAATTCAAATCGGATCTCTAAAAGTTTTGGGATTATTTTATAAAGAAATTACAATAACAAGATATCGATTGACTAAAACGATCAAAAATCAGATCATAAAATTTAAATACACAATAAATGAGGACACAGAGTAAAAGTATAATACCGTATTGGCCCTAATACATATAAGACGTCCCTGATTATGAGACGCCCCCTCTTTTTCAAGACTCAAGTTTGAAAAAAGACTTTTTGAACACCAAATTCATTTTTATACAGAAAATTATTACAGTACATCCGAAACAAATGATTATAACAATACATTTGAGAGAAAAAGCATGTTATTTGCCTCATTCAAATCTTAATATCTGAATATTTAAATATATAAACTAAAGTGCAATCACATTCGTAAATAAATGGCTTCTGGTTTTTTAAATGTAAATAAACCAATCTATTCTGATAAAACAACAAAATTGCAATAACTGCATTAACCATCAAAGTGAAGTCTAACTGTAACTGTAGTCTTGAAACAAATCTGAATAAGGAAAACATTGCAATAAAATAATGCAAACTGGTCAAACTTGAGAGTAGCTGAGATATGTCATGACAGAATATCGCTTCAATGATATCTGGCACCATCTAGCATCGTGAATGGGAATAGTGTCTAGAACGCGAATATAAGACGACCCCCACTTTTTCAGTCTTATTTCAATGCAAAAAACACTGTTTTATATTCGGGCGAATACGGTAATAGTTTCACCTCTTAGTGTCATGCTTTAAGTTCTGTTAGGTGGTCCCTGGTGTGTCTTGTCATATGATTACCCATTGATTTCACATGTTGCGGCCGGTTTCTTGTGTGTTGACCAATTCGCTGCCTATTGTTTCACCCACCTGTGCCTCATTATCTCTTTACCCCATGTCTGCATTTAAATTCCCCATGCGCTTTTTGATCTTGTTGGGTCATTGTCAATCCAAGTTTCTATCCCAAGGTCTGTCGAATTCATGTCTATTTCGCTGTCCATAGTCCTCATGTTCCTGGATTCTCTACGTTTTTGCTGTCTTTTGTTTGTACTTTGTATTTTTGTTAGTTATCATTAAAGCATTTTTGAGTTCATCGCCACCCTGCCTTGCGTGACACTTAGGAGGATTTGGGCTATTAAATCTGCCCCCTTTCTACTTGGACTGCTTTCTGCTGAGCTGTGTTTAAAAAGAAAAGAAGGAAAACTTTCCCAAAAATCCTTGAGGAGATATTTCCCAAGGCCTTCGTTCATATCTGTGTAACACAGATGTGGTGCCAGTATAGATGTACAGCTTCCGGGATTAAGGATGAATACAATCCAAAATGCTATAATAAGCAATAAGGCATTATATAACCTTTTTTTTTACTTTAGCTTTCGTACTTGAAAACGTCACTTAAAAAAGGAAATAGTGACTTCAATGAATACGTTATTTTAAGCAGCTTTCACACAATAGTATTACGCACAGTCAACACTTCCTTCCGGCTTGAAATCCAGGGTGGCACACTGGGCACTGTGACAGGACAGAAGGGGTCAGTAGGACAGCAAAGGTTAGTGAGCGGAAGAGCGTATGTGTGGAACGCATGGGGGAGGATGTGAAGTATAGCTACCGTGACCATTAATAGTGGCCAGGCCTGGAGATCGTGCCAAGGGCACTGTGGACTGCTCAGCCAACATTTCTGGGTGAGTGTATTTAGCTCATGGTCTACTACACTATACAGTATGTATCCTCTTTGTGTAGGTGTGGGTGTGTGTGCGTGTGTGTGTGTAGGACTCACCTGTGACCGACTGTGTTTGCTCGGAGGCAACTCTTTGTCTTTGTGCTGACACTATGAATATGATCGAATGCTTTGCTCCGCTGAGACCAAGAGCTTTTATAGCGATAAGTTGCACACACTGGAGCATCACACTGTTAGAGCGTCACACACAAAACTTGGCTGGCAGATTCTCTTCAAAATGTTCTAGATAAAGTTAAATGTAAGAAAACAAGGTCAGTGTTCAGCAGAAGTTGCACTCACCCTTAAGAAAGAGAACTCGCATAAAACCATTAGATATTTATGTATAAAAATCAGCTTGTTATACACTGTTATATACAGTATATATATAAAAAATCATTGTCTCGCCCACCCGGGCGGTATGGTCTCTCCTTTCAAGCTCGGGTCCTCTACCAGAGGCCTGGGAGCTTGAGGGTCCTGCGCGTATATATATATGTATATATATATATATATTATCTTGTTAACGGGCGGTAATTAATTTTTTAAATGAATCACGTTAAAATATTTGACGCAATTAATGCACATGCCCCGCTCAGACAGATTTAAATGACAGTACAGTGAAATGCCCACATGTTAATGGTGTTTTAAGGAGTTTTGCCGCCCTCTGCTGGCGCTTGGGTGCGACTGATTTTATAGGCTTCAGCACCCATTACATTATGTAAGTAATTATTGACATCAACAATGGCGGGCTACTAGTTTATTTTTTGATTGAAATTTTTACAAATGTTATTAAAACGAAAACATTAAGAGGGGTTTTAATATAAAATTTCTATAACTTGTACTAACATTTATTTTTTAAGAACTACAAGTCTTTCTATCCATGGATCACTTTAACAGAATGTTAATAATGCCATCTTGTTGATTTATTGTTATAATAAACAAATACAGTCCCTATGTACAGTATGTTGAATATATATATCCATCTTTTGTGTTATCCTTCCATTCCAACAATAATTTACAGAAAAATATGGCATATTTTATAGATGGTTTGAATTGCGATTAATTGCGATTAATTACGATTAATTAATTTTTAAGCTGTAATTAACTCGATTAAAAATTGTAATCGTTTGACAGCCCTAATATATATATATATATATATATATATATATATATATATATATATATATATATATATATATATATATATATATATATATATATATATATATTAGGGGTGTGACAAAATATCGAAATGGTGTTATATCGTGA
Source organism: Corythoichthys intestinalis (assembly GCF_030265065.1). NCBI lineage: Eukaryota > Metazoa > Chordata > Actinopteri > Syngnathiformes > Syngnathidae > Corythoichthys > Corythoichthys intestinalis. The sequence continues at coordinate 34,431,982 of NC_080403.1, read as the reverse complement.
TACTTTGTATCCCAAAAGGTTATCGATATGCTCCTGCCAAGAATCGAGATATCGTTTAAAAAGGTGGCAATGTCTAAAAAAAAAAAAAAAATGCAAATGAACCAACAAGTTGCTACCAAAATTTTCCACCATAATAGTGCCTCACTTAACTCTAGAATTGCATTGACGGAGCTTAACGCTCAATCTATTTAGACTGGGAATATTCGTTCATTCGAAACCATAGCATTCACAATCATTCTGTCCGATTTTCAGGGCATTTAATGGTCACTTACTGTTCATTTTAGGGCATTTACCGGTCTTTTCTGTTGAGTTTGAGTCACTGCCTATTCTTTTGGGTGATTCCCAGGTCACTTCCTGTTCTGTAACTCAAACTGAATTGGAAGAGGTCCATAAAATACCCCAAAATCGACAGGAAGTAACTGAAAATCAACAGGAAAATTACCTTAAATTGCCCAAAATTACCTCATTGCCAGGCATTGGCTGCCACTACCGGCCATAGACGTTCAATCCGTTTGAAGTGGGAGGATGGCAGCAAATGAACAAATGTTCATTCGCTGTTATCCCTCCCACTTTAAATGGATTGGACGTCTACAAGTGATAAACTCATTTCAATTCACAGCAGAAGCTTGTTTTTCTGTTTATTCGTTGTTTGTAGAATATCCTAGAATGATTTCCTGACCAATGTATTGATAATCGTTGTATCGCCATATCGCCAGATCATCGTTATTGTGAGCTTTGTATCGCAAATCGAATTGTATTTTGAGGTACCAAGAGGTTCCCACTCCTAGCATATATACTGTGGCATGGCCTCATGAGACCTGTTAATACCATGTATTCTAAAAGGCAACCATTTTTTAAAAACGGAATGGTCCAAAATTGATCCTGATTGCCGTGCACAACTGATCTAATCTAGCCATTAAAAAGTAATTGTTCATCGTATGTCCTCATTGAGTTTAAACGTGTCATACGTTTGTCAGTGATAATATTGATTCATTCTCATAAAACATAAATTGCTCCATTCAATCACTGAGCAATAGTACATCAGTATGTAGTGAGGGACTCGAATAAGTTGTGTTTTTGAACTGAAAAAATTTCAACCTTAATAATTGCAACGTATTTAAAAAAAAAAAAAAAACTTTTAAAACTGTAAAACAAACGTAAAACAGATTTTTACTATGGTACATTTTATCTGTAGAATCATCTTGGCAGTCGATCGTGCTGATTGCTGAGGTACTTAAGATTGGTTCTAGCAAGCTGCTGTGCGTGTAGGCTATGATCAGTGTTGTTAATAACAGCGTTAGAATAAAACAGCGTTACTAACGGCGTTATTTTCTTCAATAGAGAGTAATCTAATTAATTACTTATCTTGGCAACGCCGTTACCGTTACTGAGGCGGAAAAGGCGTGCGTTACTATGCGTTACGATGTTGGTTGACTGACGCGAGAAAAGTCTGAAAAAGACGGACTCAGGGAGAAGAGAGAGCAGAGCAGGAGTGAGGAGGAGGCAAGGGAGTGTGACGCCGTTGCAAACGCGATGCTACTATGCTAGGTGGCTCCAATAATACCTGACTGTAGCCGATAGCCTACAAACTACGCCCACATGATGCTTCGGTAGATATCACATATATACAGAACTAGATGCAAAGACAGACATGGCGGCATTAGCAACATGTATAACAAAGAACTAGATGCATTAGTAAACAGCCGCCATCTTAAAGCAGTAGACTTCTCAGGAAGGCTCTGTTGTAGAGAACCTTCCTAGCAGACCTAAGTAACTTTTTATCTAAAATGCTCCTAAATCGGCAAAACTGAACTTAAATCTATCTTTAAATGATGAAACAGTTTTAAAACTTAAACATGTCGAAAATAGACAGAAGGGATCTAATGCAATAACGGGAGCAATTTCAACAACTTTAACAGTTGATTCACAACATTAAATGACTTCCACACATAGCAAAGGTTACTATCTAATTATCGCAATATCCGCAATACCCTACTCACCTCTGATGATAACCTTACCTAGAGTAAGTGTTCTGTCAGCTGAAACTAGACTGAATTATTAGCTCAGTAGTCAGCATGTTCAACTGCCACAGTGCGGATGTAAACTGATTGGAGTGGGGGAGGGGGGCAAATTAAAAAGGAAGTGCAGGGATGTCATCGTATCATTGGAACGCTTACTCATGCATACATTTTACATTTTTTAGTCACTTAAAAATGTATTTCTTTTTACAGTAGTAATTTGACAGTTTTTACAGTTTTGTCTTTTTTGTAATGGCACAATTCTAGCAACCAAAGCTGCCAATATATGTATATAATTTTTGTTGTTGTTTTTTTTATAGTGAACATTTATGTATAAATTGAGAAATGGTCATCAAGATAGAAATACCGGAGCCCTATAAATTTAGATTTTTTTTCACTAGTGAACTTTAAGGCACTTGTAATGTGAAATATATGTCTTCTTAGCTCAATAAAGGTTGTGAAACACTGCATTAGACAAGTCTGCAATTGATCTATGCAGTAGCAGAAAGATGAAGGCAGTCAGCTGATTGCATTGGTTGTCCTCCTTCCCTTATTATATAATATTTGTCAGGCTGTTTATTCTATGTCCACAACTGTGGATTGAAATATGAAGTTTGGCTCAAGTCCCAGGAGGGCAGGTGCTGTTGGAGTGAGCGTATCAGCAGTTTGTACCTTGTTGGGCTCGATAGACAGGGAACATATGTACAGTACGTGTCGTTAGCATTGCAAACTAACATGCGGGTTGGAAAATGAAGGAAATTTCTTCTCTTTGTGGGAGTAAGGATTTAGATCCAAATCGTTTTCCTAAATATATCATTAGCTAAAACAGGACATCGTACATTTCATTATTACCATCTATAATGTGTATAAACGAGTCCAAACATTGAACTGTTTGCAAGTACTGTGGTTGCTCTTGTGTTTGTACTAAATTTTCCTATAAGCACAGTGCAGTTGAGCAGGCGTGAAGCCCTAATACAAAGTAGCAGTGTCCAGTTTTAATAATCTTATATTAAGTGGAGTAACTGTCAAAGGTCAGCTTTAAGAAACTGAAGCAGCCTTTCAGGGACATGTCAGAGAGTAAAATGCTAGCTTCGACTTTCTGCTAATTCTCACATCAGTGCACTGCATGGATTCCATTAGTACCGCCTCCTCCACAATCAATGACCCCTCCTCTGTTGTCCTGAGTGCTCCTCAACACTGATTTCACAGCACTCGCCATCATATTGACATGCCTTTAATCTGCTGGTGTCTCAATCGTATATGGATTTTACTCTGAATATGAGAACAACAGATTCTTTGAGAGAGATACAAATACACATGAAGTTTTTAGGAATTAAAGCAAAGGACTGTGAAGATGTGTCTACCTTAAATTCCTTCACTGCAAAAAAACACCCAGCTGTTATGATGAAGTAAAGGGGATGTGTGTGGTGTGCAGCAGCAACACTTCAGTGGGCTCTTTGCACAGAACTCCATGAAATCATGATTGCTAGAGATCTTACTGTTCACTTTATTAACCACAAAAAAAAGGGGGATCACTGTTTCATACAGAGTAGATCGCTTTGTATATCATATTGTATATAGTATCATGTATAGTGCATATTGTATCGTGTATTGCATATCATATAACCTTGTTCTTTTATTGTATCGTATACCGTATCGTATATTGGTTGGTATGTGGCATTTTATCTCTTGCTTTGGCATGTCTAGGTACAACAAGAGAACGATTGGTGTTTTTACATGGCAAAATTCAGCTTGCTGAAATGCTTTAAAATGCTAATTTTAAAAAAAAAATGCTTTTAGCAAATCGTTCAAACACATATTCCCACAAAAAAACGACTAAACATACCTATAAACTAAACGAATGCATAAAAAAACATTAGCTCAAAATAAAATTTCTTTATGTTGGTCTTAACAGGGAGCAGCTGGATTCAGCCATGTTAAATGAGTCATATTCACTGTTGCCACTGCAGGGCAGTGTTTCCACCCAAATCAATAAAACTAAATGCAAACACTTTCAAAACAAACCATTATAGAGTCACTCTAACTAAATAAATACTCGAAGCAGCAACATTTTTACAAAATTTCTACCACTATATTGTGTATTATATCGAATAACATATCACAGTATTGTATCATACATCGTATCGCATAGTATATTACATATCATGTAGTGTATCGTATATTATATTGTACGAGTATATCATGGTGTGCGTATACCGAACCGTATTTTGTATCGTATAACGTACTTTATATGTATCAGATCGCAAATGTCGTATTGTATTTTAAATCATGTAGTATATAATTGTTTACCATTTATCATAATGTATATCTGTAGTACATAAATAAAGAGGTGAAGCAATTTAAAAAACAAAAGCCTGAATATGTTTGTTTTTTTTTTTTTTTGAATGAATGAATAAATGGATGAAGGAAGGAATTTTAGGGAAAAACAAGTGATTTACCCTAATTGAACCATTACCTATGAGAGGTAAGGAAAACCATTACAATTGATATTTATAGAAGAGCGAGAAAAGGAGCTAGTCATAAAATCTTAATGCTTAATGCTTTTAGGTTTTTATGTGTTTTGGACATCTTTTCGGTAATTGAAAATGCTTCGAGTGAAATTGACAATCATCATTGCTGTTCCTGGCAAATGAGCATTATCGGAGGGATAAATAACTTGAAATGTTATTGGTAACATTACCACTATACCACAAGCATTGTTTTTCATCACCAAGCGGGATTGTTTATGACCATACTGGCAAGCAAGTACAATGTTCGAAAGAGTATCCTCACTGTAGTTTAATATACCAATATGTAAGAGGACGAGTACATAGAGTACAAGATCTTCTCTAAATTGCTGATCGGTGCCTGGAACAGGATTTTAAGAAGATGATGTACATTTTTTATGCTAAGTTTGGGCAAGTCTCTAAACATGGCATTAGAAATTACATTTTTAAGACAGAAAAAGGCCGGCCACCTTTCAGTTTTTGTCCCAAGAGCCCAGTTAGAATAAAAATTATTTCCAACACTCGCTCACTGAAATAACTCTAAAAACATTACAGTGGTTGAATGGTTAGCATATCTTCCTCAAAGTTTTGAGGTTCAGTATTTGAATCTCGTCTTGTTTTGCATTTGGTTGTGATCTTTATTTGCCCTTCATCTCAAGAAAACATAACCAGAAGACTACACTACTTCTCTTCCTACCACTCTGCTCTTATTTGTCGACTTCCTATCACTGTTCCACTCACCTTCCGGCACTGCTGGCACGAGCACTCAAATCCTTCGTCACATCTTCACCATCCCATCTCCTGCAAATTCATTAATATGATTTACATAAAGTGAGCGTTCTCTCTTCAGCCAAGGAAGCTGCTCTAAAATAAGCAGCGTTGGTGACAGAGCCAATGCGTTATGTGTGGCACAGACCCGGGAGGGCTCGAGGTGCTGCCGGGTGGGGAGCGTGGAGGGTCCCCGGGGGCCTGCTGGCCTGGAAATGACACAGAGTGAGGGAAGAGCCCCCATAGCCCAGAATCACTCATCTCATCTGCAGGGGAGAGGAGGAAGGACAAAGACGCACTGCCCCACCGCAGGGCACAAACACAGTGTGCACTCAACCTCACTAGAATAGAGCATTTAGTGGTTGAGTTTTAAATACTGTAAGGCTTTAGAGAGATTATGCTGAAATGATATGGGCTGGGTGTGCTTTCAGGACATCGACGAGGCTTGATCTCTTTAGAGGTGCTGTGTATTTATTCTTAGCCAATGATACTCTCCAATGACAATATTGTAACTCAGTTTTACGCTATTTAAACTATAATGTTTAAATAGTTAAAGTGTTGATTGCACAGCTAAAACTATTAACGATTATGTTAAAGTTAACAATACACCTCAATTTGAGCAAATTACTTCTCCAAAAAAGTAATTGAGTTAGTAAGTCCGTTAGAGTAAGAGTAATTACTTACTCGGTAAAGTAACTGACAATACTTTTCATGTTCTACACATTATTACATGATCCATTCTATTATGTCTTTCACATCAAATATGTTTATATTAACTGACTGAATTGAACTGTCTTTTTCATTCCAAAAATAAAAAATAAAAAAACAAAGGTAATCGTTTTTACATAGGGTTTCACCTATATAAGAGTGTAACGGTATACAAACTTTAACTTTCAATGCTGTGAGAAAAATGACTTTTTGTTATTCCTGCTGTACTGAACCCGCACCAAACTGTGACCCTCTACCGAAGTACTGTATGTACTGAATCATGACTTGTGTGTACGTCACACCACTAATGTATATGACGGAAAACACAGACAAGGCTGAAAAAGCAGTTTCTGCTCTCGCACCCCTCTATGTAATAAACTGCTGTGTTTTAAGCCAAAAGAACTGCTGTGTCTGATAGAACAATATGATATGCTTTCGTTCCTATGTCATATATATATATCTTTCCAATACACCAGATATGCTGCCATAGCAGATTCATGGTGCATTAAGTCCCCGAACTATTTTTAATTCGTACATTTTACCCTGAAAACCCCCGTTTACAGACGTCGCGCAACCGCTTTTGTTTCAACCCAGCCATAAAAAGAAGGTAAGTAATTATATTTATTGTTCAAAATGTTTGTCATTTTTAGCTTAGAATCAATAATTCATGTCAAATATTGTTTAAAAAAACGACTTAAAAAAATTATTTACTCGCATATTTTAAAGTATTAAACAAATTACGTCACAATGAAACAATTGGCGTCTGTAAAAAACTCATGGATATCTACCTCTTAACTATCACTTAATTGTATTGTTTTTTGGTTACTGTCACCTTTTCCCCAATATTTTAGATGACAAATAATCGATCCAAACAAAGAAACATTGGGAAAAAAACGTTTAAAAGGGTAAATATATGAAAATGAAAATCTCGAGTTCTCCTTGACGTCTGCGATTTCTGCATCGCGACCCTTGTTATATTACCATGTTTCACCCATAAAATCCCGAAAAAATCCAGCTGTGGCCATTCACACCTGTGTCTTGACACTTGATGATACATGCTATATGTTTTTGGATCGAAACAAGGTAAGTACACAATAATAGCTCGTCAAAATCATGGAGTCTTTAATTCTGCTCTCGCGTGCTCTCACCTCCAGTTAGGGTTTTGCGGTTTAAAAAAAAATTTTTTTTTTTTTAAATGCCCTCCTGTTCAAATTTTTCTTCCCCCAGAAAATTGACACCTTAAACTTTCCAATGATGTATCACACGTGCAAATCGGACGATTTTGAAATTCGGACAAATTGGGGGTCTCAGAGCAGAACTTCAAATCACTTAACTGTTTTCCGCCATATGGATATACAGTATTTTTCAATATGCTGGTGATGCACTGAATCTCTTAACTCTACTATCTTTGCTGTTGTTGTTTTTTTTCATTTAAATAAAAATCACAGACATATTGTGGATACGTCATTCAAGAAATGTTTAGGGCAAGTGACTATTTTTGGTAACAAAAAACAAAATATTATTATTATTATATTGTAGCATCTAATGCTAATGCTAAACCGCTAATGCTAATGCTAGAGAAAAGGCGAATGTTATGCTCACGCTCCGAGCCACCTAGCATCGCATATGCAACGGCGTCACAACCCCCTTCCCTCCTCCTCTCTCCGCTCTGCTCTCTCGCGTCATTCAACAAAATTGTAGTAACAAACGCCTTCACATCCTCAGTAACGGTAATGGCGTTGCTGGGATGAGAAAAGTAATTAATTAGATTACTCACTACACAACAAAAATAACACCCTTAGTAACACCCTTAAACTCTAAAGCCGTTATAACAACACTGGCAACAAGTAATGTAATTGTGCTTTTTCATGTAAAATTACAATGTAGAACCTTGTGTGTTCACCTTGTTACACAAACAGTTCAAGTTTGAGGGAACAGTAGATGTTATTTTTTTTATTTAGATACGTTTTTTTTTTTTTACTGGAATTAAATCCAGCCATCAATTTTCTATTAAGCTTTTCTATTAAGCTCTTACTCAAATCCGTAACTTTTTAAGGGGAACCACAGATAGAAATACTTGTAGTTCTAAAAAGATAAATGTTAGGATGAGTTATAGGATGAGTTATAATAATTTGATATTAAAACCCCCCTTGCTGTTTTCGTTTTTATAAAATTTGTAAAATTGGTTTAACTAGTAGGTCGCCGTTGTTGTTGACAACGCAATACACTCTGGGCGGTGACGTTATTGGGTTGCGCTGCTGGGCTTCCAGAGTATAACTCAAGCGACATAAACATATCTGTTCAGCCTTTTCAATTTGAACCCGGGAGGAATATTAATGAGCAGGACAGCACTGTCGATATTTAACAAAACCAGCAGCAAAAGCAAAATTAACAGGAAAGACACAATGAGAAACACGAGAGTAGGACAAAACCGGTAGTGGTTATGTGACAAATTCACCTAGTGTCAGTGACAGCAGTCAAGAACTCCAATTTTTGTTTGCAGATCTTCACGGTAAACTACTGTGTGATCAAACTTATTCGAATATAATTATGGAGATTGTTAGCATCCAGAACTGTTGTGTGCTTTACATACAGTGAAACACAGCAGTTTGATTATTTTTGCAGATAGCCCGTGCATCACAGCACATGAAAACTTTGATGCCGTTTGCCTCAACAGAGATGTCTAATGGGCTCTGCCTCCGTGACCGAGAGAGTGCTGCCTTACTCGATCTGAATCGGGTCACCAACAATCATATTTTTGTCACGTAAAAGCACTGTCCAGATTGATGAACGTCCTGCTGGTGTTGCAACATTTTGCGCCCTTATCAGATGTTGCTCCCGAAGCGTTTGTGGCGATGAATAAGCACTCTTTTACATTCAGATGGACTCTCATTATCCAAAAGGTGCCAAATAAACAAGTTCCATCATAAACATACATATATAACATGAATATGACATAAATAAATGCTTAAGACGGATAAGCGACACGGAAAACGAATGAATGGATGTATTAAATTTAGTTTGAATGCTGGCTATTCGTATCATTTTTTGCCCAACAGATTATAATAACGCCTTATTTTGCACATTGAGATATAAGAGGACTCGTGGACTTTATTTAGACTTAAAATACGTTCACTGCATACGGATAGCATCGAAAACCACGCTCTTGATTAACATTAACTAACACCAGAAGGACCATGTTATTTTTTTCTGCATCGATAGTATGTGTACTGTTTATCGATCTATTAGCTGAAATAAGTAACTCAAGTCCTCAGATGAAAACCAACAAATCTGTTACGGTTCGCGAAGGCCGAAGCAAAGTTGGACCAAAGCAGACAACAATAACAGATGGATTGCGTAACAAAGGTTTATTGAACATACAAAAAAAAACACGTGATTGCGAAAAGGACGACCAAAAAAAAAAAAAAAAAGGGTCAGTGACAGTAGGTCAGGATCAATAAAAATAAAAAAAATACAAACAGAAGGAAAACCGCGGTGAGAGGCAGATAAACGAAAAAAACAAGATCGAGGATGGAACTTGCAACAAAGGGATCGAGAATACTAACTGTCAAATGGCAGCAAGTCAATATCTCGGCAACCCGCCTAGGATCGGTTTAAAGACACTGCTGATGAGTTGGAATTGGATGCAGGCATGACATCGGGAACTCCTCCCACAGCTCTGTAACAAAACAATCTGACCAGTTGCAGAATGTGACAAAATCATGCCAGTCGTTATACTAGCTTCGCTAGTATAGAGCACAGCTATTCTCCCAGTACAACCCAGCCACGTCATCACTAGGGTTGGGCATCGTTTGAAATTGAACGATTCCGGTTCCAATTCCAGTTCAATGGCTCGATTCCGGTTCCGAACGATTGTTGATTCCTATTCTTTGAAGAAGCAGGGTCAAAAAAAAAAAAGGCAGGGTCAAAAAAATTTATAGTTTAGAAATTAATAGTTTATATTAATGTCTTCTCGATCTTTTGTAATTATATGAAAGCCGGTGTTGTACATAATTGGTCGTTCAGCTACTTTTGTATGATATAGTTATGTTGCAAATGTTGCACTGAGCTGACTGGTATTTTTAATTTTTTTTTTTTGTAAAGTTAAGCCAAACTTTTGCGTGCCGCCACACCATGTCCATTGTTGTAATCAAGTTGCAATGCACAAACATGCGATTCTTGTGGCTTCTTCTTCGTGGTTTACGGCAGCATTTTTTTTCCGCTCGACGGTTTGGGCATCGAAACATGGAATCGAAATTTAATAATTCGAACGGTTCCGGGAGAACCGAAGTGTTAGAACCGGGTCCCATCGATGCTCGATACTCGATGCCCAACCCTAGTCATCACTCCCAGCGTGCATTGCCCACATAGAAGATGGTGCCCTCCATAGGTCAAAACATGTACTAAATATTATAGTTTTTTTTTTCTTCTAATTTCCACATCGTTTGTGAATAGTGCTTGAATTGAGTTTTTATAGGATATACACAAAAAATTGAGATCAGGGAAAAATACAGTATGACAGTGATGGCTTCTACGGAGCCCCCCGGGTGCCAGGGTAGAAAAAATAAAAAATCATAGCTAATCTGTACCCAGAGATTACTAATCTGTACCCACAGTTTACTAAACTGTACCCACATTTTACTAATCTGTACCCACAGATTACTAAACTGTACCCACACTTTAGCAATCTGTACCCACAGTTTACTAATCTGTACCCACAGATGACTAAACTGTACCCACAGTTTACTAAACTGTACCCACAATTTACCAAACTGTACCCACAGATTACTAAAATGGGGTTTTAAAAGGTAACTATTGCACATTTTCTTTGGTAGCCGTCTACATTTTCAGGTGTCATCAATCAATATGGCATGTTGTGTGTTAGTAGCCGCTAATGCGGCTACTAAAAATAGCTAACTGACAAATAAACACTACTTGAATTAAGCATGCACGGACACGACAGCAGCACAGAAAATGTGCAAACACAACATGCCATATTGATTGATGACACCTGAAAGACGCCTACCAAAGAAAACGTGCAATAGTTACCTTTTAAAACCCCTTTGTTTGCCGAGGGCAAATGGTGCAGATGGTTGCTCGGTCGGTCCCTCGGCGTTTGGACTCGGAGTACCCGCTTAACATTGGTGACTACTGTTTCCAGGTCATTGCTAAACTGTGGGTACAGATTAGTAAACTGTGGGCACAGTTTAGTAATCTGTTAATCTGTGGGTACAGATTATTAAACTTTGGGTAGTTTAGTAAACTGTGGGTACAGATTAGTAAACTGTGGGTACAGTTTAGTAATCTGTGGGTACAGATTGCTAAACTGTGGGTACAGTTTACTAATCTGTGGGTACATTTTACTAATCTGTGGGTACAGTTTAGTAATCTGTGGGTACAGATTAGTAAACTGTACCCACAGATTAGTAAACTGTGGGTACAGATTAGCTATGATTTTTTATTTTTTCTATCCTGGCACCCGGGGGGCTCCGTAGGCTTCATATTGCTAGGCTGAATTTAACTGAAGTTTGTAATGTTGTTTCAGCCAAAATCCTGCTTGGATTTTGCGAGAAAACTTTGCTTTTATTTTCCCTTTTTGATTGCCGACACCATAGTCTATTGTTTCAAAGTCGAATACCCTACAGAGTAAAGAGATGGAAAATAGTTGCTGGATGTTGACGATGTGTCATCTGTTACGGTTGGCTAGTCTGAGAGCTGTGAAATCATCCCAATGTGTTCCCTACTTGCTGCACAAAGCTAAAATGTCAACATTTAACAATGTTTAATCGACGTGTGACCAAATACGTCCTTGGAGGAAATAGCAGTAATACACAGTGGGAGAATTAACTTAAAACATCCATGTAACACATGCTTCATCCCAATTACTTCCATGCGAGCCATGTAAATCTGACTGGCTGTTCATGCCAAGAATTTCATAACCGTACATCAGCATTAATTCCTCTGATGAAATGGGTGTTGTATTTAATATGCAAAAGGCATCGTGGCCATTACCAGCCTTGTGTTTCATCTCCAGTCCTGCATGTCAGCGTTAATCAAATCTAAACGTTGACAACAAAACATTTCCTAATCAATATGGCGTAAGAGGGATCCTTTGATGGCGGAATTTTAATCTGTATACCCCCGTGTGCGTCTTAATCTGTGTCAATATCCTGTTAGTGTCCCTCTCGAGCAACTCTATTAATTTTTCTTAATGTGCTTGCAGGCTTTCTTTATTTAAAGCACATCTTTTGTGTTCTATTGTTCCCCAGGCCATTAGATTGAGTGGAGTCAAATCCAATTACCGCAAAGGTTGTTCAGTGAGCGCAAATATCAGCTATTTTTAGGGAAAAAATAAGGGAGAGCAATACTGCTGTTTAACGCCAAACAGAAGTAGGACTTAGATGCAACACCTCAAGTGTGATCCAGAGAAACTGAAGAGTGACAAAGAATGGGATGACGTGAGAGATAACAGAATGGGGATGATCAACAGGGAGAAAGGAGGCCCTTCACTTCATCTATGGAGCAACACTGACCTCTTGTGGCAATCTACATCATTGTTCTACTGGCGTGAAACGTTGAACTCGCTGCCAGTGGCTTTAAAATGGCTTTCTTAAGTCATTTGCCATGTGAGTGAGGGGGAATATAAATCAAACACGCTGAGGACCAGAAATAATGAGAAAAAAGAAACACAAAACGCTGTGCCAATTACTGGCTCTCGTTCTACATTGCTCTTGTAAAAATGTAATCAATCACTTGCGCCTACGTGGACCACCTACAATGTAGTCCACACTTCAACGCCCCACTACCGAAGTCAAAGAGTAAGGTCACCAAAGACGAGGTCACAGTGTCCTTAATGAAGTAGCTTCAGAGCACAACTTGGAAATGCAAAGAGGGATGACAGCAGGATTTTACTCATCCATATCCATAAAGACATTCAGCTTTCATTTCAGGACCCCCCTGGAGAAACTCCATTCTCCTCGAAAAGCTTTCAGATAGGCACTGGGGATGCCACCTCACGCTCTGAACAGTGCCCCAGGGATCCTAGCAGGCCGAGGCGTGCTTATTAATGTCTCCCGGCGGGCAGCATGCAAAACAAAACACACCACAAAAGCAAATGCAGGCAGTGCCAGAAAGTGTGGGCATATGTATGCATGCGCAAGTATGTCCATTTTGTTGGAGCAAAATCTAGCTGCTTGACATTGCTGGCAATGTGAGCGGTTAGATTGTGGATTTTGTTTTGTAAACATGAGAAGAAAGGAATTGACTTGTGGATACTGGTTGAGCTTTCCTAAATTATATAAAAATGAGAACTCACGCTTCTTAATTAGGGATCCTAAAACACAAAGGAGTCGACACTATTTGACATTGTCTAAACTGTTTGTAGACTGAATTACGCTGTGCAGATTTCCAGTGGAAGAAAATTCAAATCATAATTAAAATTTGGCTCACAGCAGCTGTAATAATAAATAGCAGGAGGCCACATGGAGGTTGACGCTAATTAATCTTTAACAAGTTGCAGGGCCAATATTGCAACATTTTTGAAGTGATGCTGACTCCCTTATCAATATTTGGATTCACTCTGGATGGATTTACATGCAGGAGATGTTGTTTTTTAGCCTTTAATCCAGGGGTGTCCAAACTTTTTGCAAAGGGGGCCATATTTGGTGTGGTAAAAATGTGGGGGGCCGACCTTGGCTGACGTCCTTCACGTAGAACAATAAATTTAAGCAAATATTAGCAAGCCATTCTGTGTGTCACGTTTGCTTGATTATTTTTTTAATTAATAATTTCAACAATCTCGCAACTAGCCTTTGTGGCGTTCTCTTTCGACTCGAGGGCTCTTGCGAAATACTGCTGCTGTGAAATTAAACTACTTTCAAGTTGCTTCAATTTCTCGCTGCGTATCTTCCCTGTAATCTTGTCGTACATGTCAGATGTCTTGTTTGGTAATATCGCCTCACACTGAACTCTTTAAATACAGCGACTGTCTCTTTGCAAATGAGGCAAACACAGTTGTTGCGTATTTTAGTGAAGAAATAGTCCAATTTACACCTATCCTTGAAACGTCGGCCGTTGCAGTCAACTTTTTCTTTTTTGTTCATTGCCTTCATTTTAGAAAATTGGAAGTAAAGGATCACACAGGGTAATGTTGCTTAGAGTGCTGCTGCCTTTTAGTGGGTAATAAGGAGCAGCATTTAGTGTGTAAGCGCCTTCATATACTGATAGCAGTACTGCTGACCAATTTATTAAGTCTGTGTGCGGGCCAGACGTTGTTGATTTTATGACAGAGGCTGGGGTATTTTGTTAGTCAGTATTTCGTTATCCAGAGGCGGTGAGAGTTCTTGAAAAAATGTTTCCACTATCAACGAACCGGCTGCTCGCCTCATTCTTTTATGATTCTTTTCTTATGACATATTGAGGTAATAAAAAGGCCCTCCGTAGGGACAACTGTGGCTCATCTAATTAAACACCTCCAATGCGACCTTATTGCAGGCGTTGCCATTGAGTCAGGTCCATAGACCCTGACTCCCAGCATAAACTTCTGCATCTATTTGCCATCCCAAAATCACATAAATTAGAGAAAGGGGGAGAATATTCAAAGAAGGGTAATTTGCAAGGTCATTGTTTCAGAGACCGAAGTACTCTACATTATTTTGTGAAGGAAAAAAAATCCCCTGCATGCAATGGAAGTATTATAATTCAGAAGTGATTGTAGCGCTTCAACAGTTACCATGACAATCAGAGAAAAATGATCTTGAGTCGTTTTTTTCCAATGTCAAAAGAAGCAAAGGAATTATGATGAAAATTATAATGAAGATACAATTTAAAAGAAAAATAAATGAATAGTGGAAGTATGATTGGGTCATGACCTATAAAATCCTGGATTTAAGCTGTCATTAAAATTGCTGCAATCATCAGATTTGATCAATGCTTTTATAATTCTTTCTTTTCTGCATTTGTCAACGTGTAGTGTGTGTGCATAATATGTTGGACCTGCTAAAATGCGGTGTCCTGACGCAGTCTGCTATACAGTCAGGGTCAACTGGACAAGCGGTTCAGCACCTGTCCTGTCCCTCTCCTCTGCCTCCTTCTCCATATGCTGGCCATTAAAATGAGACACATGGATGCAAGTCTGGCACACCAAGAGACCTTCGCCACATCTGTTGAAAAAACCTTTAAAGAGGCTAATTATAGCACAGTGTAAGAGGGGAGCTTTGAATGGGGAATGAAAGAAAAACAGCGGATTCAGTTAAATTGGATTGGATTCATTTAGATTGAAACTTGTTCAATTTGTCAGGATCCAATTCCTGAAAAGTTTTAGTTTTGGCGGTGCAAAACTGTGCACATTCCAATATGGACATATACAGTACATATACATGAAGGTAATAGTTAAAATACAGTGGAGTGGGGTGTGAAATACTAAGAAATAATGTATGAATAAAACCTTATTTAATTGGAGAAAGATTACATTTATTTCTGCTATCAATGTTCATGTTCATATAACTGAAAAAGTAAGAGGCAAACATGCAAGGACAGCATATTAATTTAGTCTTGTTTTGAATGCACCAAATGAGCCTTTGAACGATGTGTGATGTGACTGACGTTCATATTTTCTCTTCAGACACCAGTCTATCAAGGTATGTCATAAAGTAATTGCGTGAAGAAGCTGAAATGAAATGTTAGAAAGTCATCAGCATTTTTTTTTTCAAGATTATAAAATGTTACATCAATCGTGATTATGATAGCCATCCAAAACTTGTTTCTAGAACTAAAAACAATATGTTCTGTGAGCGTATGCCCACACTAGACATCTGGTTTTAGATCTTTCCATTTGAGTATATGGCGGAAAACACAGACAAGACTGAAAAAGCAGTTTCTGTTCTTGCACTCCTCTTTAAAAGAAACTGCAGTATTTTAAGCTAAAACTGTTGTGTTTGATAAAACAATATGTCTATATGCTGCCATAGCAGATTCATGGCGCATTAAGCCCATGAACTATTTTTAATTTGTCCGTTTTACCCTGAAAACCCCCGTGTACAGACGACCCGCAACCGCTTTTGTAGCCATAAAAAGAAGTAATTATATTTATTATTCACAATGTCTGTCATTTTTAGCTTAGAATCATTAACTGATGTCTAACATTTAGTTTAAAAAAAAGAAAACAACTTAAAATAACTTTTCACTCGCATATTTTAAACTTTTAAACAATTTACCTCACAATGAAAAAATTTGCGTCTGTAAAATCGTTTAATTGTATTTTTTTTTTTTTTGTTACTGTCGCATTTTCCCCAATATGTTAGATGATAAATAATCGATCCAAACAAAGAAAAAATGTAAAATAACGTTTAAAAGGGTAACCATATGAAAAAGAAAATCTCAACCACTCCTTGTTGTCTGCGATTTCTGCATCGCGACCCTTGTTGTGTTACCATGTTTCACTCATAAAATCCCCCAAAAATCTGGCGGTGGCCATTCACAGCTGTGTCTTGACACTCGGTGATACATGCTACATGGAGTTTCTTGGATCGAAACAAGGTAGGTACGCGATATCTCGTTAAAATCGCCTTAAATTCTGCTCTCGCCTCCAGTTAGGGTTTTGCTGTTTAAAAAAAAAAAAAAAATAAATGCCCTCCTGTTCAAATTTTTCTTCCCCCAGAAAATTGAGATTTTAAGCTTTCCAATGATGTATCACACATGCATTTTGGACACTTTTGAAATTTGACCAAATTGGGGGTCTCAGAGCGGAACTTCAAGTCACCTGAGTGTTTTCCGCCATATATATTATTGCAGTATTTGGTATTCCTTTTACACTATACCATATTTCATCCCAATAAATCTCAACCAAAATATATGACCAGGCCCAAAGCATCAAATAGACTGAGTCTCTCACCTTTCTTCAGCACTCTTGGAGAGGAAGTAAATGATGAGAGGGGTCATAATATGGCACTACACCTATGGGAGCGCGAAGGCATGCGTGCCCCAGATTGCTGCAGATATCTGACCTCAGCACTGTGGGAGTGATGCTCAGTGAATTACCATGTCAGTGGCCTAATGCCCCGTTATGCCAGACCCCACACATATACATAATAAACACACTCCATCACCTGACTCGGTACAGTCACATTGCCCAAAGATAGCATATTAATTATAGATGTATGTTAAATTACATTCATTACCTCCACTGCTCAGTGGTCAGGACAGCAGCAGAGATGATGGATGGAGAGTTTGCTACAAGTCCCCCAAATAGTGAACATTCGCTATTACTTTTATACAGAGGTGGGTAGAGTAACCAAAGATTTTAATCAAGTAAGAGTAGCATTATTTCAAAATTATATTACTCAGGTAAAAGTAGTCATCCAAAAAATGTACTTAGGTATAAGTAAAAAGGTATCCAGTGAAAAGAATACTCAGGTAATGAGTAACATTGTAACAGTTTTTTTTTTTTTTTGTTTTTTTTTAAACAATTGTATTTTTTTTAATGAACTGTTGTTATAATTATACTGTACAATAATCCATTACATAACCACATTAAGCCAAAGAAATACAAAATTTAAAAAATCATTGAATTCCGGTGAGAGGAAACAAAAGACAGACATGAAGCATTATTCGTCCAAATAGCATGAGTGCCCTCTAGTGGAAAAAATAGTTCCCAGTTTGAATAGTTCTTTCATAGTTACAATTGTGAAATTAAAAGGATCTTATCTGCGGTTTTCCGTGGTCAATCGGTGCCAAATAAAAACTGGGCGAGAGGTTTAAATCCGTGCTTTCGAGTCGTGTTGTGGGCAGCGCTCTATGTCAAATACTTCACTATTTGATGGTGCTTTAAAGACACCACGTGATTGAACAGGCTGGCATGGTCATAGAACGGCAAGCTTGCGTCTGATCGGTTAAATTGAGTCATGATTATTGTTGCAACGTCTCATTGGTGAAATTATTCGAGCTACTCTTGGCATCCATGGCAAAAAATAATAAATCTAATATGTAGAATAATGAGGAAAAATGTAACGCCTCTTGTGTAGTCCAAAGTAGCAGAGTAACAGTAGTGGTTTTTCTTCACATATCTACTCTAGTAAAAGTAAAAAGTATGGCTGAGTAAAACTACTCTTAGATGTACATTTTTCTCAAAAAGTTACTCAAGTAAATGTAACGGAGTACATGTAACGCATTACTACCCACTTCTGCTTTTATAAAACCTTCACAACCTTTTGTCAAATGTTACCAGAATCAACATTCATATAATTTCATGGTAGAAACACCATTATTTCCAGTTAATATTGCTATTTATATTTTAAACAAAATTGCCTCTCAAGTTGCAAAAGCCGCTGCCACTTTTCATACAAAACATCACAACTGATTAAGGATAGATGTGTTTTGCTTTTTGTGCCTTTTTACAATACGTTTTGAAAAAGGAGAGAATAGAACAATGCCAGAATAGTAGACTATATTGCTGTATACATACAGCACATGAATTCCAACATATCAAGCTTTGGTTGTTGAATGTTGTTTTATTAACTTCATCGAGATATTATTTTTCTGTGCAGTTGTACTTCATTTCCCGAGTATAAAATTGGATTGCAGTAAATAGTTGTAATCAGTTGTGGCGTTGCTTGTAATTTGAGCAGATACTTTTTCAAATGTTTATCTAATTGGTATTTCTTTGCATTAATCAATACCCAAGATGTAGCTGTTTTTAGTAGTTTTTTGACCCATGACGCAACGCTATCATAGGCATGTTGATAAAGAGAAGTTAGATAAACACAATAATGTACTTCTGTAACCTTCAATGACAGCACATATTTTACACAATAGAAATATTGTACAGTAATTGTATTCTAATATTGTAATCTTATAGTAATAATCCCTTAATTAAATTTAAAAATATTTATCTGGAAACACAAAAAAATGAACCATTTGCAGAATTTGTACAATTTTAAATATCTTTGTAAAGAAAAATGCCTTAGACTATTATTTTAAGAGTGTGTCGATAACACAACACCTAAAACAATGGACATAATGGTAATCTTTTCCAAATCTACACCATAATGTCCCAACTCTGAGTGAAATCTTATTTTATTGTAGTCGTTCATTGTTCAGCCACTCTGTCGCTAGTACAAACTGACAAATATTTTAATGGATAAGAAATTTGAAAATTGAAGGACTAAAATACTATATGGAAAATTAAAAAAATCTTAAAAAAAAAAAAAGTCAAAGATTAGTATACTTGAGTAATCAGGTCCAAAAATATCAGGTTATACTGTTTGTTATCGCATTTTAGCCACACTGTAATGAAACCTTCTATTAAAGCCCTATTTGATAAACCTGAGATCACATTTTGTTTGGTAAGATGATTGCGTAAATAATGTGAAATTACACACATCACCAGTTATTTTTTGTGTGAGTCTCTGTGTGTGAGGGGGTATCACACAGTGTCCCCGAGCAAACAACAAAGCATCAAATTTTTACTCTAGCACCAAAGGCCACAGTGTGCACGTGTAATTCTATGTGTGTCTGTTGCACTGTGTTCTGTAAGTTTGATCTCATCCCAGCGAGAGGAAGCATTACATTGGTGTGCCTTGTGCTTGCTCAACACTCGAAGCCTATCTAATCTCTGTTGCTCTCAAAATCTCATTCAATTTCTTCTCCTGATAGATGCCAGTGCTCTTTGAGCCCGGTGGGAGCACAGTCTTTCTTTGCTGCTTGTCTCAGACTCTCCGCTTGTGTAAAACCACTCCCGTTTCATCTGGTCACCCACCAACTGTAAACAATCCAGATTTGATTCCTACAGATGCAAAGGTCAGGAGAAAGGAAGGCTGATCATCGACATTGACATGCATTCCCTCACCCACTCTTCTCGTGAAATAGAACTTAAATATAGTGTTTGGCTTCAACCCTTGTTATGCCTCTGGCCTGACACTCGGGACTAGGCACAAAAATGCACACTGTATTGATTTATGCACACATCTGTACTTTGGTGACCCGCTATTATGCAGATGTATGTGAGGCTCAACACAGCTTGGCGCGACCAGCCCAAAACATCCAGGCGTTGCTTGCTTCATTAGCTGCTCATGCCCTTAAGATGCTGACATTTCTAAACTTGTTCCCCCGTCTCATAATTGTGAAAAATGGACAAAACCAACCACACTGCAAAATTGCATGGCTGATGTTAATTTGAAGGCATTCCTTTATTGTAGTACAGTACTTCACCTCGTAGAGATGCGTATTCCTTAGAATGGCTTTGTTTTACCGATTTTACAATGCATGTTAATTTCTTTAAAAGAATAAACATCATGAAAATATTTTAAAAAACAATCTTTAATATTTGAGACACAAAGGTTTGAGAATAATGCCTGTAGAAGATTCATTTTAATTTTGATGTTTTACAAGCAAATACATGCACTGTCAAATCCATTTGAACATTCTGAAGCAATCATACATACAGTGGAATGAAAAAGTACCTGGACCTTTTGGAATTTCTCACATTTCTACATAAAATCATCATCAACTGTGATCTGATCTTTGTCAAAATCACACAGATGAAAAAAAAGTGTCTGCTTTAACTAAACAACTTTATAGGTTTTGATATTTTAATGAGGATAGTATGCAAACAATGACAGAAGGGGATAAAATAAGTAAGTGAACCATCACATTTAATATTTTGTGACCCCCCCACCCTTTGGCAGCAATAACTCCAACCAGACGCGTCCTGCAGCTGCAGATCAGTCTGGCACATCGATCAGGACTAATCTTGGCCCATTCTTCTCTGCAAAACTGATGTAGTTCAGTCAGATTCCTGGAATGTCTGGTATGAATCGCTGTCTTTAGGTCATGCCTCAGCATCTCGATCGGGTCCAAGTCTGGCTTTGACTTGGTCACTCCAGAACGTGTATTATGTTCTTCTGAAACCATTATGAAGTTGATTTAATTCCGTGTTTTGGATCATTGTCTTGTTGCAGTATCCATCCTCTTTTTAGCTTCAACTGTTTTACAGACGGCCTCAGGTTTTCCTGCAAAACATCCTGATAAACTTTTGAATTCATTCTTCCATTATTGATGGCAAGGTGTCCAGGACCTGAGGCAGCAAAACAGCCCAAAATCACGATGCTCCCCCCACCATGCTTCACGGTAGGGATAAGGTGTTGATGTCTTCTGTAGAGTGTCCAAGTGTCTTTTTGCAAACATTAAACTAGCAACAATGTGGCTTCCTCCGTGGAGTCCTCCCATGAACACCATTCTTGGCCATTGTTTTACATATAGTTGATATGTGCATGAGATATTGGACTGTGCCAGTGATTTCTGTAAGGTTTTAGCAGACACTCTAGGGTTCTTTTTTTACCTCTCTGAGTATTCTGCGCTGAACTCTTGACGTCATTTTTGGTGGACGGCCACTTCTTGGGAGAGAAGCAACAGTGCAAAAACTCTCTCCATTTGTGGACAACCTCTCTGACTGCCGATTGATGAGCATCCAGACTTATAGGGATGGTTTTGTATCCTTTCCCAGCTTTATACAAATCAACAATCCTTGAATGCAGGTTTTCAGACAGCTCTTTTGACCGAGCCATGAAGCACATCAGACAATGCTTCTCATCAAGACAATTTTACCAGGTTTGTGTTTTATAGTGGGCAGATTGGGCGCACACCTGACACATTTTTTTCAATTGCTCTTTAAGTGTCCTGAGGCTGAAGGTTCACTTATTGTACTTATTTTTCCCTCTTTCTGTCATTGTTTGCATGCTATCCTCATTAAAATATGAAAAACGCCATAAATGTTTGGGTGGTTTTAGTTAAAGCAGACAGTTTTAACATCTATGTGATTTTGACAAAGATCAGATCACATTTGATGGATATTTTATGCAGAAATGTGAGAAATTCCAAAAGGTTCAGATACTTTTTCATACCACTGTAGGCTTACAGTAGACTGGTCACTAACAGGAAAAAAAAATGTTTGACTAGATAACATGGGACTGACTTAGTAATAAGTCACCTACAGTTTTTCTTATAAGGAACATGCCTGATAAAACATTCAAGTTCTAAAGAGTAAAGGTGAATGGCTCAGTGCAATATTGTAAAAACGTACAGTAGCTGCACAACACAGAGGAATGTATTTGGCCAATGTATGATCGGAAAAGTACCATTAGTCATCAACAACAAAAATAAAATCCCAAATGACACAGCTACACGATATGCTATCTTCAGCCAGGCTTAAGCAACATATGCAGTCGTCATAGGGACATCAGACAATTATCGACGGTAATGTTAAGTGTACCATCTGTGCACACTGCTGTGCCAGCCAAGCGAGACTGACACTATAGGTCATGCACAAAATAAACTTGTAAATCAATTTGGACGACAGTGTTTAATAACATAGTCACCATTTGTTTGCTAATGTTGACTTCCTTGTCAAGTAGATGGAAGCTCAAGTACAATACAAAGTCATATTAGTAATCCATCATTCAGTCATTGCTGTTTTAATGAGATGCTTTGAAGACTTGAACAAGTAACAAAATAGCTTCAATGGCAAATGCTGGATTAGTTTACCAGTGTTAGGAAAGTTGTATTACTTGTGTTCAGCAAAAGATCTCGAAAGCACAATTTCAAGTGAGAACAAAGGAAGGGGTGTTTTGTTGTTGTCTCTCTTGATTAAAGGACTTCAGGAAAGATGCATGACACATTTGGCCCATTCTGACAAATTATTTTTATCCATTTGCCAGTAGGTCTGTTAGAACTTTTGACAAGTTTGAAAAATATCCAGTTCAGATCAATACAGCATACTGAAATGTTAAAAGAGATACTGTTGTTTGACCTGTTAATTGTTTCAAGTTATTCAACTAAAGCACCACTTTCAAAGTCACAAGATCATATAAAATAGAGGTTCTCATAGGTTTACTGCAATGAGGTATGACATTTATATGGAATGTCTCAGAAACATATGCTGACTGACATTCATACCATCTCTGTCTTGTAATTTTATTGGGTCAATATTCTGATAAAATAAAATCATTTAAGATAAAACACGGCTACATTGCTATTAATTGAAAACAGAGTTTTAAAAATTGAGGAATGTAAACAATGATGTTATAGCTGCCTATTGGCAAGCTTATGTTAAGTGTAAACATAATTACAATCATGGCTTCACGGAAGCGCTAACAAGGCCAGCTCATAAAATAATTAGTGTGAATAAAAGCATTTTAATTTGTCTGACTAAATGGCCAAATACTGCAACTCCCTGGATGTGAAATACATCTCTTGCACATGAGGGATACGCAAACCAGAAGGAAATGAATAGTAATTAATTGCATCTTTCAAGACAGCGTTGGCTCGCTTTCGTCTTTACACTCTGGCAGAGCTGACTGCTTTGTAGATAAACTGTGATTAAGTGTTTTTAGCACCTCGGCTTGGTCCTGGCCTACAATATTATTTTGATTTTGTTGCCTGCTGCTTTCTTTTTCCAGCATGTGATAGTTGTAAATGTTCATGATGAAAAGAAAGATCCCACCGGTAACAATGACTGTGCCGCACAAGAAGAAGAGGTACTTGTAGTCTCCAAATACATCTACCAGTAATCCTGCAAAGAAACAAGATGGTGAGTGTTGAAATGATCATACACACAATCTCACACTTTGTCATCAAGAGAAAAATAGTTTTGAACAAACACGCTAACAGCACAATGCAATATCTACCAGTATTAAATAATCTTGGTAAATGGCTGAACAAAGTGAGTGAGAAAAATATCAAAAGGTGGGGTCAGATTTGAGAGGTGTGACGTTGGAAAATGACTATGGACCACTACACTTGATCTGGACATTTATGTGTCTCTCAGAGGGCAATTTTGACAACTGCTACCAAAATGAATTAGTAGATAAGACCATTCTAAAAGCCACAAATATCAAGGTCAAGTCTGCAGAAAAGTGACAAATGTACTTTGGATTAGGTTTAAGTCTTCAAATGTCCACAGCACGCTCAGCTTAAAGACATGGATCAATTGACAGGTGTTTATCTCTCGCTTTCAGTGTCTATTTGTCAGCCCGTGTCACCAAAATGACATTTTCAGTCATTCAATCAGAATATTGGCCGTTTTCTTTCTTTCTTTCTTTTTTTTTTTTTTTTAAATGGGGGGGAGGGGGTTAGGGCACTGAACTATGTCACGCAGCAAGGGTGTAGGTTTGCATAGGGACGGTAGGACATAACACTACCAACTTTTCAGGATTCTGAAATTCTCCCCACCAACTTTTTAGCAACCTTATTTGCATTACATAATTAGTGCAGTTATATAGGTAATTTAGGTAATAGGTAAAACAGACCCTAACATTATTAAGGGAATTATTTTCATTATGTTCAGACTTACAATTATCCCTTTTCACTTGCTGATTCCCTCTAACGCACATTTGATTGGCTGATGACTTGTACACCCTCCCTCCAGCCCCTCTCGCCACACACACACGCTCAATCTCACCCCCCCAACAGATTCATGTCAACAACATGCAACCTCCTCCACCCCTTTTGAAAAGTAGGGATGTTAGAATTTTTTTTTCCGGCCAGCAGCAGCCACTGTAAATGAAGTAAAAATACGGCTATGTTGTGGAGGTGGGGGAACACCACTAATTTTGCTAAAGAAAATCTGACCTGAATCAGCGTTAGCATAACATTAAACTGTTTGAACTTGCTAACCTACATAACTACTACGGTCAGGCCAGTGCATTACGGTAATGCAACGCGGTGGCTTCAGAGTGCAAGTCCCTTTATTTAAAAAAAATGGGGAACTATCCAAGAATCCACTTCAGGGGGACACTGACATGATAAAAATCTGTGAAATTAAATCACACATCAGAATTTCATTAGAGTACTTCGATTCGAGTCTTGGGGTAGTCTAGTATGCCTCAGATGTAGATCAGTCCTTGGATATCTCAGATTTTTCTTCATTATTTTTTCCCAAATCATTATATTATTACAATACTTTAGTTTGAGTTTATGGGTGCTCCAGTATTCCCCAGAAGTGGACCCATTCTTAGATAGCCCCCCCCCCTTTTTTTTTTTTTAATAAAGGGATTTGTACTTCAAAATATTTCTTTAGTAATTTTTGAAAACAAAGTTTTGAATTGAACGTTGTATCGCCTGAAACAATACACATGAAAGTTAGTATAAGTCAAAACAGATTTATTTTGCATTGATAACTTAGCACATCAATTGTTTAGATTCATATTCGTGAGAAATGTAGCTCTGGCCCTCAATCAATAATCTCTTTGGTCTTTTTAGTGTCCCATCCCCAGCAAAAAGTTTATATGCAGGTTATGCTGTTATGTCGTCCCTACCAATGTTGAGACCAAACCTACGCTCTTGTTACGCAGGAGCATTTCATAATCTAAAATCGTGGAACCAGCTCTACTCTTCAATGGCAATTTGACCAAAATGCAATTTCCAAGCCCAAATGTCTTCCGTGTAATGATTAGCCAACTAAATGAGTCATGATGCCTTACAACTTTATGCATACAGAGGTTTAAAAGTTAGGCTGATTCATTACAGTGAACTACTTTTGATCATTAATTGTAAACTGTAATTTTAGAATTCAAATGCTCTTGGAGGTTGTGCCATTTGATTGATAGCTGTCATATGGTGAATTGACAAAAATGACCATTGCACTCATTAAGACTGGCTTTGTTTGGCAACACATTAATGAGGTCCATCTGGCATAATCATCTTTTTCAATGCACTCCATTTTGATTACAGCACAGGTACATTACCAAATAGGAGACCCGGATGGAACATCATTAACAGCCATCATTAACAGCAAAAAGATGACACAGCGGTAGGTACCTCACTTAAACGTAATTGGAGTGAGTGACCCAAAGGTTTGGAGGGGCAGTAATAAACAGAGTGGTTAGGGCAGATGTAATGACTGTGCCCTCTGGAGGTGAATGCAAGATGTGCAGAGAGTCACTTGTTTGCACCTGCAAATTAGCACCTCAGCAAAGGGTTGCAGTAGACAAATCAAGGGGCCTACAAATTTTCAACTCAATAAAATAGGCAAAGTCAGTGGGCTGGTGTACACACAATGGATAAAGCTGTGCTACTTCAGTGCCTCATTAGGGGCCTTTGTTATAGATACACTTTACAGAAACATCTGCATGATCTGTAGAAACAAGACTGTAAGTAAGCAGTGCTCTATGATGGCATCTTTTTTTTTTTTTTTTTTTTTTTGGGCATGGCATCAATTTTTAAGAAGGCAACCAAAAGAAGATGCACTCCTATTTGATGTTGTTCCACTTGCAATCTGTTATTACTTCGCACTCAGAATTTGAGACCATTTCATGACACGATTGCACAAAATAGATTTTTGCCCCCAGCAAGAAAATTCAATTTCTCAAAAAATTGCATGGGAATGCTTTGCTCTGCTGGTCCGTAACCTTTTCTAAATTCCCATTTAAATAGATGTTTCAGTCATTGGAATTTAAGTAAATATTGGGAGCTAATAGGGAGTTTTTTGTGGGTCCAATCATGTTGACACTGGAGTCAAATTACCAAAGCAAAGCAGGTCCAAAGTGAAATTTTAGTGTAATTTTCCCAAAATTTTTTCACGAAGAGTGAGCAAAATAGTCTGAAGTTGGAAAGGTTGAAATCAAAAATCAAAAGCACTTTTAGTGGGTTTGTTTAGGAAAGTTTTTGGCAAAAAGAAATCCACAAACACCAAATCCGATATATTTTGGGATCCGGCAATGTAAATTATTTTGCAGGTCCGCGTTGAAAATCAGTAATAGTGAATATAAAACGATACTTGCATATGAAGTGTTTTTTTCCTCAAGTATAAAAATAATTCTAGCTTCCATTTTTGCATCCATTTTTGTTATTTTCACACACACATTGAAATTATAATACCGGGCGTAGAACACTTATAAAATGGCTCTAAATAGATTTGGTAATACAGTTACCTGCAGCAGGCGGGCCTAGCAGCATTGGGATGCACTCAATGATGGTGACCAGTCCAACAGCACTAGGAAAGCGTTGATTTCCCATCAGATCCATCAGGCATTCAAATATGAGGGCAAAAACCATGCCGAAACCCACACCAAAAAATATGGCATAGACCACTAAAAATGTATAGCTTTTGATTAGTGGGCATAATAAATGGCATGTTCCATTGAACACCATGGCGAAGCTGAAGAAGTACTGAACTCTTGGTCTGATCCACCTGCTGTTGGCAAGCAGGCCGGTGCCAGGTCGAACAAACATGTCCACAAAACCCATAATGGAGAGCAGATATGCTGCTGAGTATTGGTCAACACCCTGACTGACAGCATATGCTGAGAGGAACACAATAGGTGCATAGGCACCAAAAATGAACATTATGTTCCCAATGAGGTAAATTAGAAAGCCCCGATCTTTGAAAAATGACCAATCTACAGCACGACTGACACAATTTTGTTTCCGTTGCTTGATGCTGTCCTTATTTGACTGCTCCTCCACCTTAAATTCTGGTGCACGAAATGACACATTACAGGAAACAACTGGTCTCATCAAGGCTCCAGCTACACAACAGTTGAGCATCAGAGCCCCTAGGATAAGGAGACTTCCTCTCCATCCAAACTTGTCCAGTAGATATTGATTAAGAGGTGCCAAGAAGCACAAAAACACAGGACTCCCTGCCATTGCTAAACCGTTGGCTAAAGGACGCTTAGCCAAAAAGTACTTGCTGATGATGGTGAGCGATGCATTCAAGTTTAAAGCGAGTCCGCAGCCTGTGTGGAGACAAATAGACAAACATAATCCATTAACACAAACACAATTGATTAAATTAATATGACGATATTCATTAATATACATCACCTTGGAAATAATCTTTTTCCGTTAGTGTAGGTCGATAGAAACTTAACTGATCATCCATCATTTTCTGTAGCACTTATTCTAACTAGAGTCACAAATACTCTAAGAATAGATTGTTGTCACTTTAATCAATACAACAGCCTATTTTAACCCCTTTAGACCTAAGCAAGCTACTGAAGGACATGACGTGTTCACGTCTCTAAACCAATAAATACACTGAATTTAGTTGCTATTGCCATTTCTGGGAGAGGAT
Source organism: Corythoichthys intestinalis (assembly GCF_030265065.1). Taxonomy (NCBI): domain Eukaryota; kingdom Metazoa; phylum Chordata; class Actinopteri; order Syngnathiformes; family Syngnathidae; genus Corythoichthys; species Corythoichthys intestinalis. The sequence goes on along the minus strand of NC_080403.1, from coordinate 34,403,915 downwards.
TGGATGAAACTTTACCCATCGAAATCAAATCATGAGGTTTGACACGCCCTATTTGCTTTTTTTGGCTCTTTGAAAATGGCTGACCAGATGCAACTTGAAAAAGGATCATGTAAAGTGCTCATTTCTAATTAAAAGCACATTAACATAAAAAAAAAAAAAAAAACAATAAAAGCATGAAATATCCCCGACCAAAAAATTGCACTTTGTTGTGGTGTTTGAGTAGAATAAAAATCAGTGCAGTGTTTGTTTATTTATTTATTTTGCCTAGCGGAAAAAATGTGGGTCTGAAGAGGTTAAGGTTTTTTGCAAGTTTTACTGCAAGGCTTTGTGTAAGATTTTTTTGTGATTGTAGTTTAAATTTTAATTGTATTTTCTCTTTTGTGGTTTGAACTATGTGGTTTGTTTAGACAGGCTCTTCTTTACTTGCTGTGGATTTTACAGAATAACACTGTAATGGACAAAATAAATGCCTACAAAACTGCACTATTTATTGATTTACTACACAGGTAGTGGACAAAAATAATATTGATAAAATCATGCTATTTACTGATGTTTAAAACAATCAATTATTAAAACGGTAAAAGGTGAGAGAATCATATCAGACCAGTTGGGAGCAGGATAAGTCAGATTTCTCAATACGTTAAGCATACCAAGGTATTTCAGCAATCAATGAAGCAGCTTACTGGGGGCTCAAATTACATAGATATTGTTTTTCTGCACCACACAGCTGTTTATGTTCCTCTAAACATGCTCTGTTTTGTAAACTGTGCAAGTACAGGACACATATGCCCTCTAGTATCATACAGGGCCAATTGCTGCACTTATTAATCCTTACATAGTTGTCCTTGGTAGGGTAATGAGCCTCTAAAGGTGGTTGTGAGCCCCATGTGACAATCTTGACAGTAGGGTGAGCAACAGAGCAGTGGGCCTCTTTATGCCATGCTCTCCAGAACCGACGTATATTGCTTATTTATCAAAGCAGTCCTGTTCCACTTGGAGCACAGTAACTGCCCCCCTCACTAACTGGAACGGGCACCCAAATAATGCTGTGGGGGGAAAAAAGCTACCGAGTCAGAGGAAATGATTATGAAAGGAGTTGAAAGAACGTCAAGGACAAAATATCAACAACCAACACATGAAAGGAGTTGAAAGAACGTCAAGGACAAAATATCAACAACCAACACATAATATCAGAATGCCCATCAATGAAGCAACAGTAACTCACTTTAGATATACAGTACTGCATTTTAGATGAACAACAATTGAGGAAAAAAAGGGATCCCAATACTGTACCTGCAATGACACCAATGCATAAGTACAGGTAAATGATGGAGTTTCCAAAGGAAGCAGCTACCATGGAGACCCCACACATCAGGCCCCCAAGTATGACTATGGATCGGCTTCCATAGCGATTGACCAACGCGCTGCTTACTGGTCCTGTGAAAAAATATATTTGGATGCATATTATAATCGAGATATTACAGTAATTCCAATTGTCACATGTTGACAATGAGGAGTGTGGAGTGAGGACTTTTGATGGATCCTGTAGTGCAATAATGGATTTTCATTTCATTATTTCATCCAGGAAAAACTGCTAAATACAAACGATTCACAGGTGGACTACAAATCCGAAGTTCATGGTTGTCAAACCTGAAAAACTAGAAACAGCGATGAGCCCGTTTGTTAGTACAACCTAAAGGACTATGGCAGAAGTAACCAACCAACCAGCGAATGCATAGAGACAAAACAACACACAACATTAATAAATAGACAAGTTTTTCCTACACAAATATACATATGTACAACATTCATAAACAGACAAACTTTTTATAGATACTATTTCAATATGTACAAAATCTTTGGAAGATTTAATGGATATTTAATCACAACACTTTGTCCTCCTTTAAACTTGAACTTCACATAACATTACCCATGTGCATCTTTACAGGATTGATCATGTACAGCAGTGCTTCTCAATTATTTTCTGTCACGCCCCCCCAAGGAAGACGTAAATGTTTCGCGCCCCCCCAAACTCTGCCGCCACTGTAAATAGTATCATTTGTCTATAAAATTACTATTATAAATACGCATCTGCCTAACATTGTGTCCTTTTTTTCTAATAAAGAAAAAAGTAACATAGATCAACTTATAATAAAGTATAACTTTATTAACATTGTTTTGTTTGTAACAGAGAAGACTTGACGTGCATCAATTTGCCTGAATTTTTAAAAAAAAATTCACATCCAAACTAAAAAATACACTCAAGGTACATTTTTGACCATTTGATACAGAAAAAATGTAATAAAATCAGTAAATAATAACATTAAAATTGATTAGAAACATTCACTCATGAGGACAATATGCCAAAAAATTTGACCGAAAAAACAAATCTGAATAAAAGAAGAAAAAAAGTGTCCTTGGACAGGACAGTTTTTCTTTTTGCTGCTCACAGTATTTACCTCCTTTGCAATGGCGTGGAGTTATTTTGCAATGAGCATGCTAACAATGCTCACTGGTTTACTGATATAACAGTGACAAAGCAGGAAGATTGTTGGCAATATTCGGCACGTTTTCACTGAAAAAATCAAGCGGCTTAACAATGAAATTGGGGTCTAATGTCTTTATGTGGCGTCTTAATTGATTTGGCTTCTGGCTGTCTGCTATAATTATTTTTAGACACAGTAAACAGTGGTCTTTCATCATCACCCACTGTATTAAAAGTCAAAGCTAAAAGGCAAACGGCACGAAAAAAGCGCATTCACGGCGGCCGAGGTAGAACCGTAGGTGAGGGCGGTCGTCGTGACGATCCCAAGCCGAAAATGGCACTTCTCGGGCGGCGACGTGAGAACCGGACAAGACAGTGGGTCGCTGCGTGAGTGAGTCCGGTCGGAAAATGGCTTTCGAAAACGGCGGTGGCACACTGTTGTTCATATCTGTTGTCTGTGTGTGCTGAGTGCTCTTCCTTAGTTCAAAAATACTGCGCGCACTCTGAAAATGAGAGCGCCACTGCCACCTACTGAGTGGATGTGCAAGTACACTTTATTCCAGTACGGCAAAAAAAAAACAAAAAAAAAACATGTTCCCCGAGGTCACATGCGCCCCCCCTGGCATCGCTCGCGCCCCACTATTTGAGAAGTACTGATGTACAGTATGTGTGGGAATTAATTACTCTTCTCATTGAGACTCGGTCACAAGCGTATCTTCCCACTATCACCATTTCCTCGGTCATTAAAACTTATACCGTACTGGCCCGAATATAAGATGGTGTTTTTTGCATTGAAATAAGACTGAAAAAGCGGGGGTCGTCTTATATTCGCGGTCGAGACGTTATACCCATTCACAATGCTAGATGGCGCCAGATATCATTAAAGCGATATTCTGTCGTGACAGATTTCAGCTACTCTCAAGTTTAACCAGTTTGCATTATTTTATTGTAATGATTTTCCTTATTCAGATTTGTTTCAAGACTACGGTTACAGTTAGACTTCACTTTGATGGTTAATGCAGTTATTGCAACTTTGTTGTTTTATCACAATCGATTGGTTTATTTACATTTCAAAAACCAGAAGCCATTCATTTACGAATGTGATTGCACTTTAGTTTACATATTTAAATGTTCAGATATTAAGATTTAAATATGGCAAAAGAACATGCTTTTTCTCTCACATATATTGTTATAATCATTTGTTTCATTTCAGATGTACTGTAATTATTTTCTGTATAAAAAATAATTTGGTGTTCAAAAAGTCTTTTTTCAAACTTGAGTCATCTTATAATCGGGGTCGTCTTATATTCGGACCAATACGGCATTTCATATGACCACTTGAGTCTGAGTTTTCTGGAAAAGGCTGTCATGTCTTTACCGAGAGGAGTGTTGATGGGAGCCTCTAGTTTGCAAGCTCAGCCGCTGATATATTTGCTTTGTCTCTCTTTGCCAATTGGTGATATTGCTAAAACCTTGCCAAGGACAATATGATAAAGCCTCAGGTGAAGCAAATATTTCACCAATTTGGTGTCTTCAATTGAGGTCGGGTAAGGCACAGACCTTTTCATGATTTACCTTGAGCATACCTCCATAATTTGTGAGAAACCCAAATAATAGATTTTAATTGTGCGTTTGATTCTGCCATAATGATGATTTCATGGTTTTAAAAAATGGTTTGTTAGTTTCATCACATTGTCCATTGCAATTCTTTTGTTTTTTAGCAAGTTTTTAATACTGTATACTGTTAGTGCATATATAAAATATCTTATCTTTTCTGATTACCAGAACTCCATGTTTGTAGTACACACCTATGTACTATGAGCACATGCAAAATTTCCCATTCAAAAGCTGTTTTTCTTTTTTTCCTACAACATATTTGCTCAATTAGGGCTGTTTGTTTTCCAGACACATATTTGAGTAAAGAGAGATTCTCTCACATTGCTATTTTGCAATCAACACTCTAGCTATGTCAAAATTGTCACTGTTTCCTGGTGTGAGACGAAGCACTATCAAGTGCGATCTCATAAAATCTAAATAAAACAGACTGACACGTAATGCGACGATTTATAAAAAGCGGTGAGAGTGTAGTGAAATGGCAATGTGCCGAAAAAAGGGCCTCTTCATACTGCACTTAACATGTAGCGTGTCAACAACAAGCCCATTCATTGTGTATGCAATACGAGGACACGTGGACAGAGTCGCAAACTCATTTCAGAGCAATAGAGCCACCACAGATAAAAACTCTAGTTATTTTCTGGTTGCACACTTCATAATATGTACTAGAAACTGCAATTTCTGGAGAAATTACACTGTGGCTTTGCTGTGTGGAGATATAGATCTTAGCCCCGTCCAGGTTGGTTTGGGGACATTTCGGGGACAATATCAGGTCACTTCCTGTTGATTTGGGGACATTTGGGGGACACATCTTGCTCATATCAGGTCTTTTGGGGACATAATATGTATTATTGTACCAAAGTGCAATATACATTTTACTGGAATAATAATATTGGGCGGGAAAACCACAATCCCTAAGATTCCCATTTAACCATTTTTAATGGGGTAGGTGATAAAATACAATGCTTTTGTTATTCTTCTAAGTCAACTCACCTCCAGCATACATGGCTGCTAACATGATTGAGGATATCCATGCTATATCACTGTAGCTGGCTTGCAAGTCTAATTGGATGTCATTGAAGAAAATGGATAGGGCTTTGGGTGTTGCATAGGCAAAGCCAATGGAAATATGAGCCCCAATCACAACCATCCAACCCCAGCCACCATCTGGGGGTTTGAAGCAGAGCTCTTCTGTTGGTGCATGTGACATGTTCCTAATGAAAGCAGAAGGTGAATGTTATTCAAACAGTTTTTCCTTTCACTTTGCCAACCACAAATAAAACCAGTCTAAATAGTCAAAATGATTCATAATAAATGTGACAATAAGTGTAAATCTAATGAATTAAGTCTCGTATAGTACAGTTTATTACAAGTAATTTTAAAAATTATGGTACTGAAAAATGTACATCAGTGATGTCATTAGTGATAAATCAACAGTGACTCAACTTGTGTCACTTTAGTGCGTAATAGCTGCAGAACAACTTTTTAAAATAGAAGCACAGTAGCCCCATACCTCAGAAAAATTAGGAGGGCAAGCAGAACATTTATAAGTGCACAATGAAAATCCACTTAGAGAGTAAAAATACTAATTTCCACCATGTTGCTGATGCAGTAAATACACCAGCTGTTTTCTGCAGTATAATCAACACGTGAATTTTGGTGTAGAGAAGAGGTTTGTCAGCAACCAAAAAATAAATTATATAAAAAGAAATAAAAAGAGAAAATGTTATAATGAAAGCCATATGTTGTTCAAAAATTAAAAAAACAGTTCTACTTGAGTGCTGGATGAGGTTTCAGGAATAAATTGATATGATGTACAGTACTTTTATGCATACGCGGAGATTGAGGGGAGGTAGGCGGGGCAGTGCCAACCTCCCCTGGTGGCTGAAAAATGTCATTGCATGCAATTGACTTTCCTATACCACTATACTGTAAATGAAAAAGAATGTAGCTGGTAAAATGTTATCTACAGAAGTTATAAAGCAATAAAAACAAACAACAAAAATAATGAAATGAACAAGTCCTTAAAAATATTTCATAATGGGTTTTTGGACAGATCATGTGACTAGCACCTTAGAGACAGTCCTTTGCTTTATTTAACCAAAACTACACCTGACGAGGCAAGATGGATATTTGGTATTTCATTGTTTCATGTTTTGCCCCCCTCGTCCCGCATAAGTCAAACTGCACCTATGCTTTTATGTCCATTTTTTATTTGTTTATTTCTAAAGTGATATACAAATATTGCAATGATTATCTTCAAGTGTACTATCCGGATTAATCAGGATCAAATCGAATCGTGACCTGTGAGCAGAGGTGGGTAGTAACGCTTTACATGTACATTTAGTTGAGTAACTTTTTGAGAAAAATGTACTTCTAAGAGTAGTTTTTCTAAGCTATACTTTTTACTTCCACTTGAGTAGATTTGTGAAGAAAAAACTCTACTCTTATTACGCTACTTTGGGCTACACAAGAGTCGTTACATTTTTCCTCTTTATTCTACATATTGGATTTTATTATTTTTTTTGCCAAGACGTACCTGGTGTATTACTAGGGTAGCTCTACCGATTTCACCAATGAGACGTCACAACAAAAATCACATGAGTCCATTCTACCAATCAGACGCAAGCTTGTCGCTCTATCTTCACGCCAGCCTGTTCAATCATGTGGCGTCTTTAAAGCACTGTAAAAAATGAAGTATTTGATATAGAGCACTGCCCTCAACATGACTCGAAAGCACGGATTTTAACCTCTTACCCAGATTTTATTTGGCACCGATTGACGACGAAAAACAGGAGATATGATCCTTTTAATTTCAAAATAATAATTATGAAGGAGCTTTTCATGATTCAAACTAGGAAATATTTTCTCCACCAGAGGGCAGTCATGCTCTTTGGATGAATAATGCTTCATTCATGTGAGTTGAATGATTTTTTTTTTTCATTTCTTTGGCTTAATGTGGTTATGTAATAGGTTATTGTACAGTATCATTATATCAACAGTCGATATAGATAACTTTGTGTTCAGAAAAAAATACCAAAAATACCATACCATAGACCAAAAATCCAACAAAAATATAAGTAGTTACTCACAATGTTACTCATTACTGAGTATTCTTTTTTTCAACACTTTTTCACTTGTACTTGACTACATTTTTGGACAACTACTTTTACTTTTACTTGAGTAATATTATTTTGAAGTAACACTCCTCTTTCTTGAAAAATTTAAAAAATGTAAAATTTTTGGCTACTCTACCCACCTCTGCCTGTGATTCGTGATACGAATCGTATCGCCAGATATGAAGCAATACACACTCCTAATTAAATCATGTTTATTTTATTTTTTTTCATTTTTAATTAAGACATGTACTACTGCTCGCATGTCAAGTCTGGGGTCCAAACTGCCCTTTTTTAGCAATCTGGAGGCCTGAATTTGTTTAAATCTAAAAATATGTGAATTAAAGCAATCTAGTATTTTAGTGGTAGCGCAGTTATTAAATATTGCATAATTTTGACGACTACTGGGGAAACAGGATTCCTCCATATTGCTGTAATGTTCTACAAAACTTAAGTGTGAATAATACTCTACACCAACTCTGAGTACAGCAGTATCTTTGACTTCTAATAGTTCGCATGTGACAGTGACAGATCAATGGGAACTGTAACGTATCGTATTATAGCACTGAGAAAACGCTTTGTCAAGTCAGACTGACCCATTTTAACTGCAGCATCTATACAAATGTTCCTGTTTTTCAGTATTTTCATACATGGTTCCACAGATTACAACTACTGTATAACTAAACTCAATCAAAAAGCGACATTGTTAATTGCGGCCATTTCACGAGAGTAAACATTTACCACGCGGACTTCTAGTCGTAGTAGAGGCAAAATATACACGAATTTAAAGATGAATGAATGCACTTTTAGACAGTTGGGTGACATTTCCGAATTAAAACGTTTATCGAAGAGCTTACCTTTTGTTTACTGCCCTCAAGACAACGTAACCAAGTTTGCCAAACTTTCTGAGTACAGTAGAGTAATAGTATGCTGATCACGTGTCACCCGGCGCGGAGGCGGGCTTTCCAGCGACCAGTCACAAGCTGCGCTTGTGTACGTGCGCGTGCACGTGTACGTCCGCATGGTTATGCGTTTTTTATTTCCATAGGACTGCTATCAAATAGTACACATACTGAATGAGTCCTTTTAAACTACGTTTGCTTGTGTATTACTATTCTGATTACTGTGTATTATTTATACTCCATATAAGTGATATTTCACGTTTTATGCGTGTGACTATTCGTATTCTTACAAGTCATTTCATATTTTAATTTGTAAAACGTGATACGTTTTACTTCCGTTATTTTTTCCCGGTTCAGGTCACTGGTCATGCCGTTTTGTGTCCAAAGCTACTTGCAATTACACTTCCTAAATCATGTTTGTTTAGCAAGACAATAGAATGGCTAAATGTTAAAATGTTTTGCGATTTAAAAGAAGACATCCAATCTACACGGGGCTCCACCAGTGACCCCAACCGGAATAAATAGCTTTATTTTCTTGAGTATGGAATTAGTGCTGCAACGATTAATCGATTAACTCCAGTAATTCGATTAGAAAAAAGCTTCGGATCAAATTTTGCTGCTTTGAGTATTCGTTGGAGTGGCGTTGTTATGGTTCGTTTTGAAAGTGTTTGGATTAACTGTAGTTTTATTGATTTGGGTGGATACAATGCCCTCTCTTGGCAACAGTGAATATGACATAACTCATTTAACGTGGCTGAATTCACCTGCTCCCTGTTAAGACCAACAGGGAGCAGCTAATGTTTTTTTATGCTTTCTTAAGTTTGTTTATAGCTGTTTTTTTTTTGTTTGTTTGTTTTTTTGCGGGAACATGTGTTTGAATGATTTGCTAAGAGTATTGTTTAAAAATTTTTTTTTTTTAAACATTAGCATTTTATAGCATTTAAGCTAGCAGACTTTTGCTATGCAAGTTAGCCTCTTGTTTTACTTAGATCCTCTTTTATTTATTTTTAAATACCGTTTGAGGCTAAGCGCAGTTATTTTATTTTTAAAGGAAAGTGCAACTCTTGCATAGTTTGAAGAAACAATTGGGAATTGTGTACTCATTTAATGCTCTTTTGAAAGTTCAATCTAAGCAAGCCTTTGTTTTACAACTCCTAAAATTTATATTTCAACGCATTAAATCTTCCTAAGCAGATTACTCGATTATTCAAACTAAGTAGTCGATATTTATCAAGTACTAAAATAATCGATAGCTGTAGCCCTACTGTATATGGAATTAAAAATATTGTTAGAACGTGAAAAAATTGCATAATCATGAGAACATTAACATATTTTGATTACAAAAAAGCTTGAGTCAGCTCTAGGTGGCATTTTTACCTCCTTAGTAAGTGCAAGCCCTTTTGAAGTTATTGTTTTTTGTGCAACTTTTCGTTATACATTGCTGTATAAACTACAGAACCTCCTCGTGCCAGGGTAGAAATATTTTGGAAAAAATTGTAATCTAGAATTATTATTAATGCAATCTTATTAAACTGCACCCAGTCTTCTAATCTCAGTTCAGTAATCTGTGTCCACCATTTACTAAATATTACTAACATGAACACACAGGTTGTTTTTTTTCCTAAGGCATCAGTTGGCTCCGTAATATACAGTAAATGAGTAAAAGAAATCATTTAAACTGTTGTACTTAACTGTTGAAAGAGTAGCCCCCAGTAGGCCCATATCTATTTACACCTGTTTTTCAACACTTCTACAAAACAAATGGACTTCTGTTCACTTTTGTTTTATTTTCAAGTTATGTGCAAGTGAATTTCACAGTTGAGCTCAACCACCACTATAGACCATATAGCCCCCCTCAAGAGACAAACCAGCAAAGTGAAGAAAACAAAAGCATGAAGAATATTTGATCTAAAATAGCACCCAGATATACACTGTTGAGATGAGCTTTGTATTTGCGGCAAACGGCCACAAACTCTTTGACACAGAATAGCACTCTTAGCTTGTTGTACTGTTATTCATAACTGGGGTTAAAATGTAGTTTGATCTGTAATGCTTATATTTGGTGAGACGGTACTGTACTACAGTGCAGGGGAAATCATTTCAAATCTATTACTCGTGCAGGTAATCTTCTCAGAACAGGATTATCTACCATAACTAAATAAGAACATTTAAAAAAAAAAACAAAAAAAAAAGTGGAAAAGCCACTAACGACAAAAACATCTACGTAGTTTTCAAGTTATAAAAGAAAATGAAGTTTAAAAACTGTGCAAGTACAGCAAACCTATAGTACAGTATATTACACAAGAAAATTAAAATACAGTACTGTTTCAGTAGAAATCCTGAGTTCTCCTTTGCTCGCTCACCAACTGTAAATCGTGTGAATCAAGTTAACATCCACTCTGAAACGAGCCACAAAAGTCAGCGCCTCTGGTATTAATATCATGGTGTTTTCAATTGTTTTTATGAAAGCTTTATTTGCATGTAATTCTCTCAGATGAGTGTAATAAGGTTGCTGAAGCTCTTTCAGAATGTGGGCCACTCGTGTAGAAGTAGTAGTGCAAAGATGACACAGGAACCCTGCATGACGAAATTGACAGTAATGTACTGAAAATGTCATACGGGCCGAGAAACACCACTTTGGTGTGGTATTACTTGTCGGGGGGGGGGGGGGGGGGGGGGGGACTGAAAAAGCACCAAATGTTGGTCCACTGGGTAGCATTTAAAGACGGAATCATGGCCTTTCCAGTAGGGTGCTTCTGCATTTCAGGCCTGTTAAAGAGGAGTGATTCAGTGCAATGATGATTTAAGACTTTTCAGATATTGTTTATCAGGACGAACATATTTCGAGTCTGATGCCTCTTCTTGCAACAAGCAGGTCAGCATCTCATGTTATCTGCACTAAATTCCACGTCATTTCAAGCCTGCACTCATGCACCAGTGGAACCCGTGATGTCAATACCAGACAAGCACACAAAATGATCGACACGCTTTAACTTAAATCATATAAACATGTAGCCTAATCACAGTTCCGATAATTATTGCTACTACAAAACTCCAAAAATCCAGCTCAACTATTACAAGACCTCAAATGCATTTAACACACTCCAGAAAGCAACCCACACAGAACTCAATGCTGTTGCTTCGTTAACACAAAATGACCTGAAATGTCCTTATTTTTCTACTCACAATGGAATAATTCTGAAGTCTCTGAGGTAAGCCTGTTAGTTGGTCTGAACTTTCCACTTAGTGTTGACACAAAGTTCACTTGTCATTTCTCCAATGTGGAGAGGTCATATTCCAACATTACACATCACAAGTTGTCTTCACGTGTGACAAAAAAATGGACAAACTGAAAGGGTGGGAGGCGCATGCCCCCATGCAACTAGAATCTAAATCAAAATAGGACAAAGAAAAATAGGTCAGAAGCAACACATAGTATACAGATTGACAGGACAACGCTCATAAAGGAAGAGTAAGGGACACAAAAATATCGTACAAGCATCAAAAACACTACCGTAAATCACAACTACACTTCAAAATAAGTCACCTATAAACGAAGCTTCAGAGATTTGACTTGGGAGGGTAAGCGAGGGAACGCACACAAACCTCAGAGCCAGCAAACTAATAACGAGCAATGGTACTCATCTTACCCGTATGAATATATAGTATTTATATATATAGTTTTACTTTATGCTGAAATGTAGCATTCATATCTCCAGAGTGCACACCACGTATACATGCTTTTGTAGATCCTCACTTATGTATAACAGCATGGCTCAACAAAAAGCAAAACAAGTTGAATAATTGCACTTATGATTCATTGTACGGTTTTCTAGAGCAAGCATCAGTGTGGGTAGTTGGTGCTGTCTGGAAAAAAAATACTGCAATATTTAAAAGCACCCCCGTCTTGATCTTGTCAAACCAAAAGGTTTCACGGCTTAAGACGTATTTTAAAAATGGTCTTTGTGGTGCAAACCCGAGGTAACACCAGGCACAAGGCAGGCACGACCACACCACTCCCTCTGCATCACAAATTAAGTTCACATGAACAAGCCAGGCTACATCAGAGCACCCTCTGTAGACATTGTGGATAGAGTTTGGCCACCACACATTCAAAATGGCGTCCCAAATCCCAGAGGCGGTCGGGCGTCTCATAGACTTTGGTCCATACATCAGCCTCGTCGTCGTACTGGTAAAGGGAGTTCTTGCGGCTGGTGCGAAACACGTGCTCTTCCACCATGACCTGCGTTGCCCGTACAAACAGGTGCAGTTTGCCTTGCAACAGCATGGCTTTGATGTACGGGCTCGTCGCATGGTCAAAGGGCAGATCCCTCTTACGGCTCCAGCTGTTTCTTTCGATGTCGTAGACTTCCACAGTGAAAGTACGCTGGTGATTCTTGCAGATGCCGGCGATGTAGTAAATGCAGTTTTTATAGAGAGCAGCTAGACCCTGGCTCCGAGGGACGCTCATCGGAGAAAGATGACTCCAGTAGTCCTTCCGAGGGTCAAAGCAGAAGAAATATTCACCTGTGGACAAAAGAGGGAATTTGGAGTCTTTAATAGCATCAGGTTGCTTCAGTATCCAACAAACTTGATACTGATTATTAAACCATTTTTGCTCAGTATTATTACCCTCTACCCCACAGGTGTCAAACAGATTCCAGAAAGGGCCTAGTGGGTGCTGGATTTTGTTCCAACCAATAACGCGCGAAGACTTTAACCAATGAACTTCCTGCTGAAACAAGCAGCACCTGACAAAGTTTAACTGATTACACATGTAAAACATCTAATTGGTGAAAAGGTGTCCTCTTCATTGGTTGGAAAGCAAACCTGCACCCACTAGGCCCTTTCTGGAACCGGTTTGACACCTGTGCTCTACCCTAACCCTCTAGGCATGATGTACAATACAAGGAAATGTTCATATATTTGCAATGTATTTTTTATATTTTATTTTGCTTCTTGCAATACAATTGGTTTTTAAACAAAATCAAGTTATTAATAGGGTTGGGCATCGTTTGAAATTCAACGATTCCATGTTTCAATTCCGGTTCCGAACGATTCTCAACTTTTTTTAAGAGGCAGTCAAAAAAGCAGGTTAAAAAAATCTATAGTTTAAAAATGTATTAGTTCATATTAATGTCTTCTCAATTTTTTTTTAATTATATGAATTTAAAATTGATCCTCATTATTATTCTTCATTATTAATACAATTAATATGAAATTAACTATATGAACTTCTCACAGGGTTGTTTTTAACTTGTATATAAATATCAAATCTTTGAACTCGAATGTGATGAAGTTTCTTTCCACATAGTGCACTTCCATAAAGATGTTTATTTTCAAAAGCTCAAGGAGAAAAACACTTTTGTCATACATATACCTTAGCTGGTAGCTACAACGAAGCATTAGTATAAGTCCTTCTATTGATTATAATTTAATGTAGATGAGGCAAAATAATAAGGTTTCCTTGTTTGTAAAATCGATTCTGCTGTGTTTACAGACACATGCAATGTTTATGTTGTGACAATACCAGGAAGGCCAGTGAGTGGCGCTGTAAGAGTGTGTACGTAAAATGCGGAGAAGAGATTAGATCGTCTGGCTGGGATGCTTTGTGATGTGATGTCTTCACTGCTACGAATTCATAAAAAAAAAACACAAAAAAAACTAATCGAATACTTCATATGGCTTCTTCTTTCTAAATAAGCAACACAACAGATTCCAAAACAAAAGTCCTTTTAATACTGTTGATTAGAATGGAGGGGTCTACTGCTTTATTCTAAATAAGCAACACAACAGATTCCAAAACAAAAGTCCTTTTAATACTGTTGATTAGAATGGAGGGGTCTACTGCTTTTAGATGGCAGCTGTTTACTAACACCGCAGTCTGTCATTTTGCATTTATTTCTATATACATGATACCGACTATAGCCCAACGTAATAATACGACTTATTCTCGTACTATTGTCCATCCATCCATCCATCATATTCTGCTTGATCCGGGGTCAGAGCACGGGAAGAGCAGAAGACAGACGTAATGTTTTTAGACGTATTGTTTTACTTACCTGGTTCTGACGGCGAAGCGTGTCAACTACTAGCTTTGCACTTGGCACTTAGGCTATATTCCATGAAGCTGGTTGTGCTAAATTGGTCGTGCAGCCACCTTTACATGATATCGTTGTGTTGCAAATGTTGCACTGAGCTGACTGGTAATTTTTTTGGTTTTTTGTAAAGTTAAGCCAAACTTTTGAGCGCCATCCATGGTTGTAATCAAGTTGCAATGCACAAACACACACTTCTTGTGGCTTCTTCTTCATGGTTTTCGGCAGCATTTTTTTTCCCCCACTCGGCGGTTAGGGCATCAAAACATGGAATCGAAATTTAAAAGTTCGAACGGTTCTGGAAGAACCGGAGTGTTATATCCGGGTCCCATCGATGCTCAATGCCCAACCCTAGTTATTCGTATTAAATGTATTTTATTATTAAGTTCTTAACCCTTGCATTTTAGTCTGTATGCCCTCCAAATCGAAATTTGATCCTAATTACAGACCTTGTTTTTTTTTCTCTCAATTGATCATGCCGTGTTCTACAGCCAGAAGAGGGACGTTAAGACTTTTCGAATTAAAATGTTATTCACCACAAAGGTCACCATTTCATGAAATCAAATTTGCATCATTCCTTTGCGCCAATGGCATACAGCAAACTATGACACATTTTTTTCAGGGTCTAAGATTTCATGAAATTGCTCCCTCGTGTCGTGCCCTTAAGATAAATGTGCATTTATTTCTCACGCATTGTATTTAAAACCAGATGGACTTGCCAAATACCCACGTAATGCCTAATGTCAAGAACTTGTATGATAGACAAATTTTCTAGCTTCCCACTGAGAATAGTGAAAGCAATGCGGGCACCGCCAAATTCCCGTTTTTGTATCATTTCTTTTGTGAACATGTCCCATATACATAACACCGAGAGGTGGGTAGTAATGAGTTACATGTACTCCATTACATTTACTTAAGTAACTTTTTGAGAAAAATGTACGTCTAAGAGTAGTTTTACTAAGCCATACTTTTTACTTTTACTTGAGTATATTTGTGAAGAAAAAACGCTACTCTTACTCCGCTACTTTTGGCTATACACGAGTCGTTACATTTTTCCTATTTGTTGTACATATTAGATATATTGTTTTTTTGCCAACGATGCCAAAAGTAGCTTAACTAATTTCACCAATAAGATGCCGCAACAATAATCACATGACTCCATTAAACCAATCAGACGCAAGCTTGCCGTTCTATGATCACGCCAGCTTGTTCAATCATGTGGAGTCTTTAAAGCACCGTAAAAGTATTTGATATAGAGTGCTACCCTCAACATGACTCGAATCCGCGGATTTAAACCTCTCTCCCAGTTTTTATTTGGCACCGATTGACCAAGAAAAACTGCAGATATGATTCTTTTAATTTCATAATAGTAACAATGAAGGAACTATTCAAACTAGGAACTATTTTCTCTACTAGAGGGCACTCATGCTCTTCAGATGAAAAATGCTTCATGTCTTTTGTTTCCTCTCGCCGGAATTCAACAATTTTTTTGTGTATTTATTTGGCTTAATGTGGTTATGTAATGGGTTATTGTACAGTATCATTTTAACAACAGTTCATAAAAGAAATGATAAAAATACCAAAAAAATACCATTGTTAAAAAATAAAATAAATAAAAGTTACTCACAATGTTACTTATTATTTGAGTATTCTTTTCACTGGATACTTTTTTACTTGTGCTAGAGTACATTTTTTGGATGACACTTTGACTTGAGTAATATTTTGAAGTAACGCTACTCTTTAACATTTTTTTGACTACTCTACCCACCTCTGATAACACCGCATCCATTTATAGTTTTACCAGATTCGAAAATCGTCTGAAACACACACACACTTGAGTAATTTAGTTAAAAATATTGATGAAAAGGGCAAATTACAAAGCTCTGAGATTCTAACGGGCTCGGACAGAAGCAGAACATCCTATGGTGTGCATTTCCCAATGCATTCTAGTGTATATATGACACATCAACAACAATGCTTTGGCCATTCAGTAAATATCAGCACACATCTGGAGCAATACTCAAGCATTTACAGTTGGCACCTCCTGAACTATTATCAAAGGGAAGACAACTCCTTTGTGGACCAAAGTATGTGTCTAAACACACAAAATCCAATCCATCAAAACACTATGCAGCTAATACTTTAAATTTTTAACATGGATACCAGCAAATTGACGGTGCGAATTGTATACAGCAGGGTTCACTAAATCCGGACCTCGGTGCCACTTTTCCTGTCGTGTTTTCCTCGTCTCTCTCCCCTAACACACCTGAATCAAATGATTATATCATCAGCAACCTCTTCAGAAGCCTGATGATGATACTGATTATTTTGTTTCAGGTGTGTTGGAGGAGGGAGACATGGAAAACACGACAGGAAAAGTGGTACCGAGGTCCGGATTTAGTGAACCCTGGTATACAGGTACATACCGTATTTTTGGACTATAAGTCGCAGTTTTTTTTTCATAATTTGGCTGGGGGTGCGACTTATACTCAGGAGCGACTTATGTGTGAAATTATTAACACATTATGATATCATTTCACATGTTATTTTGGTGTTTTGGAGTGACACTGATGGTTTGGTAAACTTGTTACCATGTTCTTTATGCTATAGTTATCTGAATAACTCTTAATAGCTATGGCCACGTTCGCGTTCTGCCTTTGGCAATGTGTGTTCAATTGCATTATTGACTTTTCAAAATTGAAATGCATGCTTTAAGTTTGTGGCGCTTTCACGCCCACGTGAGGGCGCATTCGCACTTGTTTACGTGAAGAAGACCGCTCACACGCCAGAAGAAGACTGACAGCTACGCAGCTTGAGTGGGCGAGTTAGCGAGAGAGAAACACGGCTGCGAACCTACGTTCATTGTTTATGCTTGTAAAATATCTCTACAGAGGCAATGCCTGTGTGTATCATCTTTTCTGTTGTGGTTGTGTGTTTTCCACCCGTGATCGGAGACTTAAAGCCAGTTGTGTGGTTGTTTGAACGATGTGCAAATGCTAGCGAACGCATGCTAACCATTTGTGTCATTGCCTTAACAGCACCTAATTATCATTTATTTACATTGATGCGAACCTGTTTGGTATCGAGGACGAAATTGATTCCGCAAATTATACGGACATCAAGCATCGTCATTTGGGAGTTTAGCTCGCTGTATAGCCAGGACCGAGCCGTAGCGTCCTGGTGAGGGAAGTATATTCGCATTTCGTTCATGCACTGTACACTTATTCAGCATGTTGTTCTCTATTGTATTTTTATATTAAATTGCCTTTCAAGATGACATCTGTTCTATGTGTTGGATTTTATCATATATATGTTTTTTTTCTCTTCGTTGGGCATTTTATGGCTGGTGCGACTTATACTCAGGTGTGACTTGTAGTCCGAAAAATACGGTATGTAAAAAAGTAAATTACCATTTGAACAGCCATCTTTTGGATTTCTACAGTATGATACATTAACTTGTATCACATTAGAGAATTTTGATTATATTTAAAAAAAAATAATAATAATAAGAGGCACAATTACATGTAGACCATAAATTTTTGCTATATGTAAAGCAACACTTGGTAACTTCTTACTTTTGGTCAATTTTAGCGACGCCAGTGGACAAAAGTAGTCGTGTTTTGTCTCAAAGAAGACCAGCGCACACCCGCCCAATCTCATAAAATCATGATGGTTGTCTGCAGATAGATTAAACAACATTTCTGTTTCCAGCGGCTGTGTGAAGGATGAAAATTAATAAGGTGATGAATCCAGTTGTGGCTAAACAATAGCATTTGACGGTTAGCAACCGTGTGCCTTAATACAGCGATATTATGAAGGAACCCTTTCTCCTGTCTAAAATCTGGTTTATGATTCAGTTTTGTTCAAATGAAGGTCAGATATGGCTATGGTTCCTTGAATGGTTCATCGATCTCTTTGTACCCAGCGATAGGCTGGCAACTGATTCAGAGTGTACCCCGCTTACTGCGCATAGGTGGAATGGGCTCCAGCAACCCTCATGAGGATGAGTGGCTAAGAAAATGTATGGATCAATGAATAGTTAGGGTTCATAAGCCATGGGTATTGCTTATCATGTGATGTTTAAACTAATTTGGCCGACCTGGGGAGATTGGTTACCTGAAAAGTAGATCTTGGTTCAAAAAAGTTGGCCCACCCTTGCATAGTATATAGAGATGTTTCAGTTAGAATCAAGAAACAAGTTGACAGCATGTCCCAGTCAAGTAATATCAAGTTGGAGCTGACTGAAAACATGATGTGTCAACTTTCACATTCATATCATTTCAATAAGAAAATGCAGCAGCTGGAAGTGTAATATTACATTTTGAGACCCTTTTACCCCAATCTCTCTTGCACTAGAGGTGTGTTATAAGAAACAAGTCCAGGCGTGAGAAGATCTAAATTGGACTATTGCTGCATTCTGAGTGTTTTGTACACAACACAATGCCTTCCACTAAGACGGATTAACATACCTTGGAGGACATAGATCCGATCTCTGTACTCCACCGCACTGTGAAACTCCATGGCTACTGGCATGGGACTCACAGCCGTCCAGCAGTTGTCCCTGGCGTCATAGCATTCGACAGATTTTAATGCATTTCGACCATCGCCTTCATAAACTCTGCCACCCAATGCGTAAAGTTTCCCACAGCAGTGCACCAGCCGAGAGCCAATTCTTGCTCTTAAAAGAGGTGCATGTGGTAGCCAACGATTTCCCGCATGTTCATACTGCCAGAAGTCACTTTCTGCCCGATGGTCTATCGACACCTCACTATTGCTTGGTCGGTAGCCTCCGGCAATGTAGATGTCATTTTCTGACGATACCAGGATCCCAACTTCTCGGAGATCGTTGGGTGGTTTGCACAGCTTGAACACCCTCCCTGTTGCCGTGTCTAAACAAGGTACCGTCTGCTTCTTCCCTGAGTGTTTGTGAGCGGCATCGAAGCAGATGACCATCTCAGAAGCAGTCATTCCCAGGCGCTGGGGGCAACCATTAGTGCCAGTGAGGCGGGCTTTAGCCTCAACAGGGTCTTTAGAAAGGGAAAGGGCGCAAGCAAACGGTGCGGGTATCCGACTGAGGAAAGTATCATCCAGCAGAGGCAGACGAATGCACAGGGAAAACACCTCTGAAAGATGGGCCTCACGACCACTCAGATCATGCTCCAGCCAACGGATTATGCTCTCATAGACATGCTCCTCTTTCTCCACATTGAGGTCATCACTGTTTAAAATGCTGACCAGCTGCTCCTTGGTCATCTGGAGGAACTCTTGCTCCCGTGAAACACATAGGAACTAGCACCAAAAAAAAAAAAAAAAAAAAATTCAAAGCAGTTACTCCGACAATCTGACATATCAATCATCACTTTTCATTTGTTGAAAATTGCTGACGGCTGATATGGCGGAATGCATTAAGGCAGTCAATGAAAAACATATCAAATCAAAATTAGTTTTCATATGTTCCTGCAGAGGTAAAACTAGCATCACATGCCAGGTCCCATATTATTCAACTTTTTTTTGTGCTTTAAATGCATAATGAATGTAGTTTTACTAAGGGTGCAACGGTACATGTATTTGTATTGAATCGTTTCGGTACGGGGTGCTCGGTTCGGAACGGAGGCGTACCGAACGAGTTTCTGACGTAATGTAACCCTTATTTTTCGAGGTTGTGAGTGGATCGGGTTACAGTTTTTTTGTGTAGATTATATTTACTCTGTCTTCTCTACTATAATGAGGACCAACACGGTAGGACAGTATAACCCAGAAACGTCAATGGCGCGACAACGTGGCCGCTGCGAGAACGCATTGAAACGCGGGCGTTAAAGTCAATCAGCCAATGCACACCAGTCGCAGTGCGGCCATGTCCCAGAAGCGGCTCAACGTGACGCATGTGAAAAGAACGGCAGAGTTTATTATTTGACGCGAGACGCGGCCCTCCTGCGTCAATACTACTAGCTAGGATCGGGCAGACCGGAAGTCAC
Source organism: Corythoichthys intestinalis (assembly GCF_030265065.1). Taxonomy (NCBI): domain Eukaryota; kingdom Metazoa; phylum Chordata; class Actinopteri; order Syngnathiformes; family Syngnathidae; genus Corythoichthys; species Corythoichthys intestinalis. The sequence continues at coordinate 34,383,725 of NC_080403.1, read as the reverse complement.
TCATGTAAAAATACAGTGGATCCGGTCGATTTTCAAACTAATATGCAATCGTAACCCACTTTTTGAGTCCATCAGATCTCTGGAGTTGTAGATCGGGGCACAGTTCACTTGTCTTTGTTGATTTACTGCAGTCTTCTCTACTATAATAATAACCAACACGGCCCCGTGTTCAATACAAAACCCTCCTACCACAACAAAACAAGCAGGAACTAATATTCACATAGGAACTAAAGTTATACAACATAAAATATACCATATAAATGAATACTAAATCACATTTCTAAAATATAAACACATAATAAAATAATAACCCATTTAAATAAAATAAATTGAAATGAGCTAAAACACCTGTAATTAAATAATAAGAATAATACACAGATCCTGCTTACACAATTACATTTATTAATTTCTGTGTGGCGCTTTAACTTGAGAAAATCCACCAATAGAGCTTTTGAAAGCCATTCATAAGAAAAAAAAAATGATTGAGGCATTTCATTTGTATAATACATGTTAAAATCTTTGTCATTGGGATTGCTGTTCTCTTTAGCACAGGACTTCTTTTCTCTTCTTTCTTTCAGAAAGAAAACTGACCAATACGCAGGGTCTGAAAGGCAAATTGTTGTTGGATTACTATCTTTAAATACCCGCTACTTTTTGAGCAGAATTCTAGCTTTGTATAGGCTAATGTTCCTATTGTTGAAAGCACAAAAGTGTGTAATAAACAACTAGCACATTTATATTTTGCATTTTGTTTTCTTACACGTACCGAACCGAGATTTTTGTGTACCGTTACACCCTTAAGTTTTACCATTTTGAAATGTATGTAGTGATGTGACATTCGTAATAATATCGGCATATATATATATTGTACTCTTGGATTTAGATCAAGACAACCATTACCAAGCATTCAACAACCACACAAAATGCAAGCAAATGCATAACTGACATCAGTAGTAAATAGCAGCCTTACTGTACTATATCTATGATTTACAGGTAGGCTATTAACTCAGTCAACTGACCTTTTTGCGGATGTAGTCTTGTGAGCGTTCCTTCAGCTCTTGGTGCCCATAGGCATCAGCAAACATGAAAACCCCTATACAGTTCTGTGGGTCGAGCCTGCTGATCATAAACTGGGCACACTGGTCCTGCAGGGCAGGTATCTGGAAAATGCTGGCTGCGGTGAACAGGGCCTGGACATTAGACTCTGAGAGCGTGACCCTGGACGTGTAGGCATAGTCTAAGACGAGGTGCATAGATTCTGATTCCACCCCAACAATTCTGACTTCCCGTTGGCTGCTCTCTGTAAGGCCACTGGTGAACATGGACCTGTTAAGCATGGAAAGAGGAAAGATAGCGTGTCATCAGTTTAAATACAAATAAAGCAAGGCAGATAGAATTGTGTTGTTTTAATGTATAATGCTAATGTGAAAAACACTCCTTACCTAAAATAAGGGCTGATTGCCGCAAGAACGTTCCGGTGGCACGAGAACGTCTTGCCATGGTCCACTTCTACGACAATGTCTGTGAGCTGAGCTTCATCATAAAGAGCTTTGAGCTGCTGAAGGATATTGCAGGCATGTATGGCGTCTACCCCGTTGTAGTTGGTGCTTGGAGGTGTCCCATTCTGAACTTGTAACAGCTTCCCTACCTCTGAACACAGAAATAAGATACTAGACTTATAGACCAGCAAAACCACTTGCAAAAAGGGGTGTGACAAAATATTGAAATGGCGATATATTGTGAAACTTTGCATCTCAAAAGGTTAACGATATGACCATGCCAAGAATCGAGATATCGTTTAAAAAAGTGCCAATGTTAAAAAAAAATAAATAAAAAGGAACCAACAAGTTGCAACCAAAATCTTCTCCCATAATAGTGTCTCACTTAACTCTATGGCTGCCACTGACGGCGCTCGAGGCCCAATCCATTAAGGCAAGGAAGGGTGAATGAACATTCCTTCATTCAAAACCAGGGCACTTACAGTTACTTACTGATTTTCGGTGCATTTACTAGTAATTTTCTGTTCATTTTAGGGCATTTACAGGTCACATGACTCACATCGTGTTGAGTTTAAGTCACTGCCTTTTCATTCGGGAGATTCCTGGGTCACTTCCTGTACCGTCACCCAAAATCAACAGGAAGTGACTCATAAAATGCCCCAAAATCAACAGGAAGTGACCGGAAACTCCTGAACTTTTTCCCCCCATCGAACAAAACAAAATCGCTGGTGTCGGCAACAGAAAAGTTCCAGATGGCCGCGGCTTAGAGGTGGGCCAACCGACATGTAAAACATGTTTGCAGAGGGTGGCTGCCGAGGAGGCAATACCTCCAATATGATTTCGCATTTATACAAAATTAAAGATGAGTAAACACGGTCATGAACGTTTCCCACGAGCTACGAGAGTTAACTCCAGCGTGTTTAGTGTGTCTAGCGGTGGTAAAACATGTGGAGGTTTTTTCTCTCTGGCAACTGTCTGTGTTAAAAAAGTGTGTGTATAATGTAAACACGAGTAATACGCACGTGCTTTTTATAGAAAATAATTCAATTATCTTTGTTCTGATAGTAATAATAATGAGCTGTTGCTGTGGGTTTAGGCCGGGGGTCGGCAACCCGTGTTTTGAGAGCTACATGCGGCTTTTTAGCACTGCCCTAGTGGATCCCTAGACATTTACAAAAATGTTTGAAAATGGAAAAAAATGGCTGCGGGAAATATATTTTGTTTCAATATGGTTTCTGTAGGACAAAAATGACGCAAACATTCTTAATGTTTTCCAGTGCTGTAAAAATGTGTAGAATAAATATTCAATTTCAACATTTCTGTCAACGAAGATTTGCGTCATAGCCTGCGACACACGCTTGACTGTGCTTGACAGTGACGCAAGTGACGTTCCGTTATACTCGCTATTAGACATGTGCCGGTTACCGGTTTCACGGTTTACCGTGGTGTGAAAACGTCGCGGTTTCAAAACCACTAAAATTTTCCGTCATACCTTAGTACGGTATTCGCTATTTTTCATGTGCCAAAATACAGCCGAAGTGGCTTGGTGCGGCAGCGCTCACCCCTTCCCGTTTGTTGCCGTGAGTGTCAGTGACGCTATTCTGCTAAATAGCCAGCAAACCCAAATACAAATCCTCCAAACACAAGGCGTACTTTTCTTCAATTTATTGAGCTCTCAAATCGTGGTGAAATATACAAATGAATACATTTAAAACGTTGTACAATTGTATTTTTCCACGTGTGATTAGGTTCAACAGGATAGCAGTAGCACCATTAAAAAGTTCGCCAAAAACAAAACACACATTTTAATTTCAAATTCAATATACAAACTAACTAAAACTTACAAAGACGAATGTTAGCCTAGGCTAAGCTGGGAGAGCAGCTTCGTTGTGGTTTTATGTCTCACAGCCGCTGAGAGAGAGAGACGAGCTTGAATGAAGGGGGGAAAGAAAAAGAATCGCGTCAAAGATCGCTAATTGAGAAAGGAGGTCTCACTCCTCACACCTCACTTTTTTTTTTTAATTAGATGAAACCTTTCCTCAACAATATTTACATTTTAACATTTATAAAACTAACTTATACATTTTTAACTAACTTATTAACTTATGAAATCTTTGTTCTTTTTAACACAAAGGCATGGCATCATGTAGACTAGAGTTGAAAAAGGTGGCTGAAAATGGCAAAACTTCACTTGAGCTTCCCCCCTCAAAAAAAGTCATACAGTATATATTTTTAATTTTATTTACAAGTCTTTTTACTTTTTATAGCAATTATTTTGTTCTTACTCTAATGTTGAGCAACTTGAGCTGTGGCTGTGGGTATAGTCTAGGTTCTATTTTAATTTTATATAAAATATTTGTTATTTTGTGTTAATTTATTTATTTTCACATTATATTCATGTTCCAATTTACAATTATGTTTTGGAAAAAAATCCTGTTCAATGGAATTTTTTTTTTTTTTTTTTTTTTAAACCCATACATCTCAAAATTTTGGAGCCATAATTGCAATACCGTGATACCGCGGTATTTTTGCCCACGGTTATCGTACCGTGAAAATCTCATACCGGCACATGCCTACTCGCTATATAATTGGCCGATGAGTCAAAATGCTCGCCCATAAAATGCATGTTTAAAAATGAAACGTTGGTGACAACAACCCTTGCACGAACTGTTAGGTTCTTTTTTTTTTCTGTAAGCATGTACGATTTATATGAGGAAATTTTCCACTACTAAAAGACAGGAGAATGCAGCATCAGGACTCTCTCCTCAAAATGTCCCAAGGGCCGAAAGGCCCACATTTGAGAGAGACAGATGTGTGCTCAGACGTTTGCTCTCTGTGTGTGATATCATCAATCGCTTTACATACACATTTTTAAATAGGCACTTTTAAGCGAACGCATTTAAGAACAACTGGACCATTTTTAAACATTTTATCGGACAGCATTTCGACTCTTTGGCCAATCATATCGTGAGAATAACAAAACGTCACCGTCAAGCGCAGGCCCCCCGAGGGGATAGTGTGGGCGAGTGGATACGGAACCTACACTGGGAGATAATAAAGCATGGAAAACCGTTCACAGATGGTGAGTACATGAAGGAGACATTGATCAACATATCAGAACACTTTTTTGCACACTTCAAAAACAAAACCGAGATGATAATAAAAAAAATAAATAAATAAAAAATCACAAGCCCAGATAAGGGGCATGTTATGCATGTTCCGTTTTGTTTTTCGAAACCTCAAAAAATAAAAATGACATTAAAAATCAGATTTCTTTATTGCATTTCTAGAATTTCATAAAAGCAATGAAACAAGTCATTAATATTGTAATGAAGTTAACCTTGAGGTGGCATCATACAACAGAGTAGTCACATGGTGCGTTGGATGCACTGCAGGGAAAATAAACATTAAATCATGAAGGGTCATTATGTATTTTTAGCCGACTTAGTCATTTTGCTAGTAGGCTAATATAGCTAATAAAGATACATACTTAAGGCTTTTAATTTTTTGCGGCTCCAGACATGTTTTTTTGGTACAGTATGGCTTTTTCAACATTTTGGGTTGCCGACCCCTGGCTCACACAAAGGACTGGATTTATTTTATTTTTATTTATAATATTTCAGTTATTCTTCTTTAAAGATATTTTAACGTAACATTGTATTTATGTTCCATCCATCATCTACCGCTTAGTCCAGGGTCGGATCACGTAGGCAGCAGCTTTAGCGGGGACAATTTGCTGATATGCTTTGAAAAATGAAAATCTTGTTTAGGGGGGAAAAAAAAGTTTTTTAACTCAGATATCTCAAAGTAACATTTTGGAGCTGTAATTGCAACACCGTGAAACTGTGATATTTTGGCTTAAGGTTATCCAGGGGCCGCGTTAACCGAATATTTTCCGTCGTTGACCGATTTTTTAAAACGGTGACGGAAAAAACTGAAGTCCATCCGTCATTTTGACAGGTTGCAATTCACACCCCAGACCACAGGGTGGCGAGTGAGCATATTAATTAGCTATTGTCTCTCTTGATGCATGACGTTGTTGGCCTTACTCTGAAAAATGTCAAGGCAACTGAGTGTCCGAAGTTTCTTCAAAAAGCCCCAAAACGATGATGATGTTGATAAAAGAGGTGAAAAAACAGGGACTGCACAAGCGGGCACGCAATTCAAGTCCATGCGCACCAGGAGGAAGGTGTGAAAACTACGTTCAGGCCACAGCAGGTGAACTGTTAATTTCATTGTTCCATATGCTACATATGGTAGGCTACCTACCTACTGGGGCCACAGTCAGCTGTTTTTGTCACTGCGGAGAAAAAGTTACATATTCATCTGCATGATGTGTGATGGCACAGTGTGGATTCTCTGTTAAGCTTGTTCGGACAGAATATTAATTTAAAATGAATGAAAACTGTCACGTGACTGTGTCGTAGCCGCTATCGCGCTCGGCCAAATGGACACACAAGTACGGAAGGTGAATTATGCCAAACAAAGGGTCACCACAATGTCATTATCATCATTTTAAAAATTTAAGTGACGGGTAAAAATAGATTATGACCGGATTTTTAAGACCCTGTCAGTCAAAATGACAGACAACGAAAAAGTCTAGCGCAACCTCTGAGGTTATCATACCTTAAGAACCCCATACCAGCACATGCCTTAAGTAACAACCCAATCAAATCACTCAAAATGCAAAACATTGATCAACGTTGTCATCTTTTAGATACACTATTTAGATTAAAACTATACACAAATAGTCTGATTTCATGTAGGACTAAAGAATTATGATTTTTTTTACTTTGGAGAGGCTGAAAATATTTGAACATTTTTTTAATACGAGAAGGGCCATAGCAAAAATAGTTGAAAAAAAAGAGTGAGGCATAGTATCGAACTGAAATGTTTATAAAAGTATAAGTATAAAAGGCTGTTTTGACGAGTATGGGTTCTTGGGAAAACATGAATTTGACAAAACTTGCAAATATTTTCCCGTTTCATTATTTTTGACAGTCGTTTAATTAAATGTATAGTCACACCTTTACATTATGCAAACCACGAGATGAATGTTTTAGCTAATTAACTAATAAACTGGTGAGTTTTCCCGGTGGTTAATCCAGTTGTAAACATCTTACTTGACACACGTGTTAAATAGAAACACACTTCCTTTTCCAACCTCGTTTTTATGGAAGGGGGATAAAACTTTCACAACAAATACCTCGTGTTGAGCAACGCTAGCTACTTGACAGGACAAAGAGTTGAAATGTGGGGATTGCAAAATACACAGCGGCCAGACGGGAGCTAGCGTGCTAAGTTAACTCACAGATGCCTTTTAGCAGGCGGCTAGTCACCAAGCTAATGTTTAGCCCTAAAGCATTACCAGATCAAATTCGGTGATAAAAACTTCACACCCTTTGAGTGGCAGCCTCAGCCGGCACATTTCGCTTCAGCATGTCAACAAACGAAAGACGAGATCTGTCATTAGTGGTGATGAACGAAAGGACGACGGAAACTTCCCAACCTTTGTCTGTGGTATCGAACAAGTGTTTACACAATCAGCTGGAGGTAGTGAGCTAACCGGCCGAAAGTTAGCCCAAGCAGCTAACGTTAGCCGTAAAGCCGAGTTAGCAACAGCCAAACACTTTTCAGGACTCATCTAGAGCTCGGCCTCGCTTAACAACAACATATCATGACGCGTATGCCTCCAATATTGCATTTTAAAATCATACGACCACACAGTGTACAACTTAAACCGTGTTGTTTACGTCTGGTTAGTACATAAAACGAGGTAGATTGTTGCTAACCTGCACTGGCAGCCATTCTCTCCAGTCTGTCTCAGGGCAGACCGAAAAAAAAAACATAAGAGTGCACAGTGGAGCCCCGGAAACAAGGAGGAGCCAATCAGAATCTGAAGCACTGTGTAACGGCCAATCAAAATCTTTCTATCTAAAATAGGGCAAAAAAAGTTTAGTGGTCAATGGGCAACTGCCAACTGATGCAGTCTTACTTTCCACAGTAAATAAACACATACATAGTTAGCTGGCATAGGATCCAGCCAGAGGTGGGTAGCCAAAACCTTTTCCTCACGCAAGAGTAGCATTACTTCAAAATAAAATTACAAAAGTAAAATAGTCATCCAAAAAATGTACTCAATTACAAGTAAAAAAAATATTTGGTGAAAGAATAACCAAGTAATGAGAAACATTGTGAGTAACTGCTTACATTTTTGTTAAGATTTTTTTTAAACAATTGTATTTTTTCTCACTTAGCACAAACTTGTCTATATGAACTGTTGTTATAATGATACTGTTCAATAACCAATTACATAACCACATTAAACCAAAGGGGGGAAAAAATTCTGTGAATTCCACCGAGAGAAAAAATGCCAGAAATGAAGCATTATTCGTCTAAAGAGCAAGAGTGCCCTCTTGTGGAAAAATAGTTCCTAGTTTGAATACTGAATATATACAGTATCACAAAAGTGAGGACACCCCCTCGCATTTCTGCAGATATTTAAGGATATCTTTTCATGGGACAACACTAACAAAAGGATACTTGGACACAATGAAAAGTAGTCTGTGTGCAGCTTATATAATAGAGTTACTTTATTTTCCCCTCAAAATAACTCAAAATATAGCCATTAATATCTAAACCCCTGACAACAAAAGTGAGTACACCACTTAGTGAAAGTTGTCAATATTAACATACAACATGTCAACTGTAAATATTTTGTGTGGCCACCACTGTTGTCCAGAACTGCCTTTAGTCTCCTGGGCATGGAGTTGACCAGAGCTTCACAGGTTGCCACTGGAATGCTCTTCCACTCCTCCATGACGACGTTGCGGAGCTGCCGGATATTTGAGACTTTGCGCACCTCCGCCTTCCGCTTGAGGATCCCCTAAAGATGTTCTATTGGGTTGAAGTCTGGATGGAGGCATGCTTGGCCCGTCCATCACCTTTACCCTTAGCCTCTTCAGTAAAGCAGTGGTCATCTTGGTAATGTGTTTGGGGTCATTGTCATGCTGGAACACTGCCCTGCGACCTAGTTTCTGGAGGGAGGGGATCATGCTCTGCTGCAGTATTTCACAGTACATGTTGGAGTTCATGTTTCCCTCAATGGAATGTAACTCTCCCACACCTGCAGCACTCATGCAGCACCAGACAATGACATTCCCACCACTATGCTTGACTGTAGCCATGACACACTTATCTTCTAACTATCTTATCCTCACCTGGTCGCCGCCGCACATGCTTGAGACCATTGGAACCAAACAAATTAATGTTTGTCTCATCAGACCATAGGACATGGTTCCAGGAATCCATGTGCTTTGATGACAAGTCTTCAGCAAACTGTCTGCAGGCTTTCTTGTGTACCATTTTCAGGAGAGGCTTCCTACTGGGGTGACAGCCATGCACACCAATTTGATGTAGGATGCGGCGTATGGTCTGAGCACTAACAGGCTGACCCCCCCACCTCTTCAATCTCTGCAGCAATGCTGACAGCACTCCTGCGACGATCTTTCAAAGAAAGCATTTGGATATTCGCTCAGCACGTGCGCTCAGCTTCTTTGGACGACCAACCCGAGGCCTGTTCTGAGTGGACCCTGCTCTTTTAAAACACTGGAGGATCTTAGCCACTGTGCTGCAGCTCAGTTTTAGGGTGTTGGCAATATTCTTGTAGCCTTGGCCATCTTCATGTAGCGCAAATATATGTCTTTTAAGATCCTCAGAGAGTTCTTTGCCATGTAGTGCCGTGTTGGAACTTTCAGTGACCAGTATGAGAGAGTGTGAAAGCTGCACTACAAATTTGAACACACCTGCTCCCTATGCACACCTGGACCTAGTAACACTAACGAGTCACATGACATTTTGGAGGGAAAATGACAAGCAGTACTCAATTTGGACATTTAGGGAGGTAGTTTCTATGGGGTGCACTCGCTTTTGTTGCCACGGGTTTAGATATTAATGGCTATATTTTGAGTTATTTTGAGGGGAAAATAAATTAACTCTACTATATAAGGTGCACACAGACTAATTTTCATTGTGTCAAAGTGTCATTTTGTCAGTGTTGTCCCATGAAAAGAGATACTTAAATATCTGCAGAAATGTGAGGTGTGTACACACATTTGTGATACACTGTAGTTCAACTTCATACTTACTATTATGAAATTAGAAGGATCATACATCTGGTTTTATGTTGTCAATTGGTGCCAAAGAAAAACTGGGACAGAGGTTTAAATCCGCGCTTTCGAGTCATGTTGAGGCCAGCGCTCTATGTCAAATACTTAATTTTTTACGGTGCTTTAAAGACGCCACATGATTGAATAGGATGGCGTGATCACAGACCGGCAAGCTTGCATCTGATTGGTGTAATGGAGTCATGTGATTATTGTTGCGATTTCTCATTGGTGAAATTGGTAGAACTACTCTTGGCATCGCTGGCAGAACAAATAAATTATAAAAAATGTAACGACTCTTGTGTACCCCAAAGTATTAAGAGGAGCATTTTTTGTTCAGAAATCTACTCAAGTAAAAGTAAAAAGTATGGCTGAGTAAAACTACTCTTAGAAGTGCATTTTTCTCAAAAAATTACTCAAGTAAATGTTACGGAGTACATGTAATGCATTATCACCCACCTCAGGATTCAGCACCCCCGATATATTTAAAGTGTGCCTCCTCCATCTGTAAAGAAAAATGGAGTTATAAATATATATATATATATATATATATATATATATATATATATATATATATATATATATATATATATATATATATATATATATATACACACACATATATGCACACACACACACATATATATATATATATATATATAGCCATATAGTTTATAACCAAAGACACAAATTCAAATTCTCAGAGGTTACTCAACAGGCTTTATTATACTAAAAAATAACCAAACAATAAAAACGCAAAAGAAAGAAAAAAAAACATTAAATAATGATAAAAATAATAAGAATATTATGCAGACCCATGAAAATGTCGTCTATTCAATACACAAACACAGTAAACATTTTTATAAATATATATTACGACATTATTGTTATTCCCACTCAAGTGTTATTCTCATTCAATGTTTTAGATAACACGAAAACAATAACCAAAATAAACTGACAAATGATTAATCCAGCATGTTTCCAAACCCAGCAGTTCAAAACTACATTTCCCACAATGCCTAGTGCGGCTTAGCTCACTGACAGCTACCCTATTAGCAAACACCGGGAGCCGAGGCAAAATCAAACTTTGCTATAAAGGTTTACAATCATCGGCAATGCAACGATGTGACACCAAAAGGGATTTTACGGATCACAACTGTACAAAGCTCCGACAGAAGTCAACAGTTGCCGAAAAGTAAGTTTAGAAAGTGTACATACCAACAGCCTGTGAGCTCCTGTCGGGACAAAGGTTTGTTTGTGAATGAGAATTGACAGTTGACGCCATTATAAAGCCAGTCTGTGACTGCACACGCATGCGCAAATTTGTATCCAAAGTAAAAATAAAGGTATTTTCGACTAAATTACTCTTTTGGGTACATGAGCGTTTGATTATGTACGCATTGATCGTAATAAAAGTCTTAACAACTGGGCAGGCTCTCTGGGAACACTTCACGGGCAGCACAGTACCATAGTATTCTGTGCAAAGCGTCAGTCAAGTTCAACACACACTAATTGGTCCCGTGACAAATAATGAAAACCGGACGAATACATAAATTTATAAAACCCTGCCGGACGTCCCGGACAGGATATGAAAAGTGGACATATCCGGGTAAAAGAGGACGTTTGGTCACCCTACTGTAGCCCAATTGCCTGAAGGTTCGATGTGTTGTGTGTTCAGAGATGCTATTCTGCATAGCTTGTTTGTAACGAATGGTGATTTGAATTACTGTTGTCTTTCTATTAAATCGAACCAGTCTGGCTGTTCTCCTATTACCTATGGCACCAACAAGGCATTTTCGCCCACAGGACTGCCTCTCACTCAATATTGTCTGTAAATTATTAGGGAGTGATGTGGAGCGTCACACATCTTGTTGTTTTACTAAGAGGCGGACATGGTAAACAATTAATGAAATATGTTTAATTGGGAGATTAAATAATGTATTTATATTTTCTGTCAACAGTTTGAGGTTACACCACGTCATAGATAACAAGGCCCACCACAGTTGATCAATGTTGATAGAGTTGTTACCTACAAGGGGGTTGACATCAAAGTGTTTTGTAGTTGATCACTTGATGAAAAGTGGAGGAGTCGCTAAATCAATGACATCATTTATATTTTTAGACAAATGCTATAGTGCCTAACATTTTTTGTTCCATAGAGTTGTAATTATGGAAGTTTGTTTTTCTCTTAAATGAGGTGGCAGGTCTCTCCCACAAGCATGTCAAGTGTATTGAAGACAATAGTCGTCATTATGTCAAACATTGGACCATTTACAGCACATATCAGACTAGGGGGTGTTGTATTAATGTGTAAAAGACCACATTTTAGTGTTAATATTTTAATTTAGCTGTCTTCCTTTTGAAATGTAAAGGTCTTCCTGATGTACTTGCTGAACTTACTGTGTTTTTGTGCTGTTCTTGCAGCAAAAAAAGCAAACTTACTTCTGCTTTTACTTCGGTTTAGCATGCTACTGTCGCCCTGCTGTTACCTGGTGACAGGGTGTAAACCTGAAGATAGCACCATACACAAGTGTCCTTATCACAGATGTGCAGACTGGAAATCCACTCTCACATTGTCAAATGACAAAGAGTGAGACAAATAAAACTACAACTACAATCTAAGCGGGCAATTTCACATTTTTTCTCTCCTGATTTCTTCTCATTCCGCCACAGTGAAGCCTGTGAAATTGGGCCAAACCTTTGCTGAATGAGACAGAGGGGCTTCCTTTGCTCACATTTATTTCATGATAGATCTGATTTCTGTGCCTCGGTGATGCATCGAAACTGATCGCCTGATACATTCTACATGTCTCACCGAATTTTCTTGTCACAGCGACACGAGCAAGAGATTTATTGTTGCGGTGTGCAATCTAAAATGTACTGTTTCAGTCTGCAACAGTGCGGGAATGGCCAACGCTACTGGAATTAGAAAAGGTGTATTTTGGCAATATATATGAGTAGGTGCTTTCTTGCTTACAACAGGCTGAAGAGAGAAAACAGCTACTCTGTTTTCTACTTGGAATATCTGCCATTCCCGCATTAGAGCAAAAGACTTTGCTTTGGAAAAACAAACAAACAAAAAAAAAAACAAGTACCTGCACCTACCTACACTGAAAAAATGCAAATGCACTACTTTAACTTTTAAATATGTGTTTTTCATTGTGTATACACATTAGTTTTGTGTTTTACACACTGCTGAATCCATTGTGGTATTTATCATGTAAGAGAGTCAATCAACACACTCATAGTTACGTGATTAAATTAAATAAAATTAATTTTTAAATAGGTGTTTTTCATTTTATATACATTTTAGCTTGTGTTTTTAAAAAATATTGAACCCAATGTTGTATTTATCATGTAAGAGAGTCCATTAACACACTTATGAAAAACATTGCTGAAAGGGCCTATGACAGAAAAAAGCATGTTTATTTCATATTTCACACAGTATTTTATGCTCCTGAATGAAATGGACCGCTTGGATGTGCGTGAAAGCGATTGCTTTATTTATTCAATTTTTTTAATTCCATGCCATGAAAATGAATAACTTCCTGTTTTGAGAAGGAATGCGAATGTGACGTCACCCGGGTCAGCATCTCACAATACAGCATTGCTTCATAGCATGCAGATGGACTGCGAATTCATCTGATTTTGCGGATTAATTCGTTTATTTTTCACATCACGCCAGCCAAATGTGCTGCAGGGTTTTGTTTCAACAACCTCCACTCTGAGATTGGCCAAAACAAGTCCGACAACTGTGGGACCATTGGACTTACGAGGAAGTAAGTAAACATCGTGTTTTGTATTATGTCAAATACTGGGATCATGGCACACATTCTAATATGGCGGTGGCTTGCATTTTGCGGCCAACAATGCTCCTTGTCCACCGAGAATGCCACTTGGCCGATGACCGGTGGCTTGTCGCAAACCCCCCTCGGTCCTCTTAGCATGCCCGCCGGGAGACACTATACTCGGCTTATTGCCCTTTTTGTGTGCCCGGTGTTCTGTCAAATTTTTCACCCAATCAGAAATTGCGACCTTGTGTTAAAAATGGCCACGAATACAGCGATTACAAAGTAAAAACTACAAACTTTAAGTGATAGTTATGAGGTAGATATCCGTAACTTATTTACAGACACCATATTTTTCATTGTGATGGAATTTGTGTAAATTAAGGAATATTTACTTACGTTTCATCATGGACGGACATGTAGAAAAGTTCTCCTAAGACACATCTAAAAAAATTTGGCAGAACACTGGCAATAGACCACTATCCTCGGGTTGGGCTCGGGCAGCTACGCGCTCCTCTGATGTCGGTCAGTTTGTCCAGCGGTCATTCTCCAGGTGCTTCCCTGACAAACGAGCTCTCCTGCCCACAGCAGGGGAACGACGAGCTTTCACTTGCTCGCCGCAAGGGGCCTTGCCGATTGGCGAAGACACTTGACAACCTCGCCACCATGTCACATGATCCTGGGTAGTTTTGTGTGATTTTTCGCTTCGAAAGACGAAATAAGACTTTGAAACGCCGCACGTTTCGGGTTTGTATTTTGGCTAGCTGTCACGCCTCCTGGTTTGTTTACGCTCTCCGAAGCTGGGGCAGGGAAATGACAAAAGCCGGACTAAACCCCGGTGGCATAAAATATCGTTCGGGAGGTGCAAGAAGTCGACAGTTTTGACCATTATGGAGTCATTTTGCCATGTCGTACTGAATAAATGCCTTTTTAACATTTCATATTCCATTGAGCACAAAACTGATATTTGTCATGACCATACCATTTATTTCGCGATTGGAGCAAGATACTTAGATAAAAAGAATATCCTGTAAAATTATTGGAGTAGAAAGATTGAAACAATGATGACATTTTGCTGTTTTGTGTCGTATTTTCCTCATTCTGTATCTTCCCTCTCAATGGGCTGAATTCTAAATCAGCTAAAATCGTGACCCTGCCGACGTCATCCTCCAGGTGGGGACGCTAGAGCGCTGTAATGGCATGCGTGGCTAAACGGCAGATTAAAAGACTAATTTCTCGTCATCTGCGCTTTGCCAAATTGTTGTATATAGTCGAATTGTCTCAAAATATGATTCTAATTCACGTAATAATGCTATTTGAGACTTTTTTTTATCCTGTCATAGGCACTTTAATATATATGTAAGGTGATTGCACAAATTGTATCACTTTTGTCCCTCTGAGGTTGCCGTACACAGCAAAATCTGTGTTAAATTTTTGGTTTAAATTATTTCTAAGATGATTGCTGTTGATTTGGGTGTTGTTTTAACACTAGAAGAGTTAAGATCGCTCTTGGCACAGTGTCAATTAAGTGAGTTTAATCCTGGTAGAGTTAAATGTACTAGCAGAGTTTATCAGCCACTCCCAGTTTAAGTGCACGTGTCAGAAAACAAAGCAGACGCTAAGACTTATGGGTGAAGTGACACCACAACTGCAAAAAGTGGTGTCTGTAAATAGCTGGAGTGTGTTCGGTTGAAAAAAACCAAAATAATAGTGAGCCTGACCTCTGAGCCAAATTAAGGGATGCAGAGTACCTCTGTTACCTCTCGCGAGCAGAAGTGTAGGTAGGTACAAGGTACAATTGCCAATTAGGCCCATGCTCTGCACTAGGATCCCCCACTCATCCAGAATATTAACAACATTACAATGAATATTTAAAATTAACACTCCTATTGTAAGAAAACAAAAGGTGGTTACACACTTTGCATGTTAAAGGTTTGAATAGGAATTGCTTAACTTGTTAAATAGTTTATTAAGTCTTACTTAAATCATTTAGGCATTTTTCATTTGACTACATACCGTAATTTTCGGACTATATGCGCTACTTTCCCCCCTCATTTTGAATCATGCGGCTTATAGTCTAGTTCGGCTTTTTTGTTGATTTATTTGGGTTAATAGGTAATACTTTATTTGACAGCGGCAAATTATGTCACCAACTCCATTAATGTCAAGCTCAGATCTTTTACATCCATTCAAAATTTTTAGGGCTGTCAAAATTATCGCGTTAACGGGCGTTAATTAATTTTTTAAATTAATCACGTTAAAATATTTGACGCAATTAACGCACTAGGCCCGCTCAGACAGATTTAAATGTCAGTACAGTGAAAGGCCAACTTGTTAATTGTGTTTTATGGAGTTTTTCCGCCCTCTGCTGGCGCTTGGGTGTGACTTGCATATGTTATATGGCGTAATGTCGCCCTCTGCTGGCGATTCAGTGCAGCTGATTATTTGGGTTTCGGCGCGCTTTTCTGACGTAATTATATGTCGACGCGAACTCACACTAATAGAAAGTGCTATTCAGACCAGCTAACGTCCGCATCCAGTATTCAGTGGCAGTTCTCATAGCCCCATCACACTGTTTGTGTCTAATACATGCATCGCTTGTGAGTTATATCCATCCTTTGTTTATATTCATGAGCATTAGATAGTTATTGATGATGTGTATTTGAATTTGTTCACATATATGGTGAAATGCAGTTACATTGTTAGATGCTTGTGAGCTAATTGGCTAGTGCTACTGCTCAAATGGACACGTGTGTGTACATTTTATGTTATTTTGTGATTTATGCAAGTTATTGACACATTGCCTTGTTATTTTCCGTTTTACAAAAATATAAGAAATGTGCTCCTGTCAAAAAGATGACTTCAGTAAAGCCCATGCAACTTTGCCACACCGTCTGATTTCTTTTAGGAACTTTTGTTCACTATCTGTCAATTTGTGTACTCACACACATTGAGGAAAGAATAGGGCTACTAGTTTATTTTTTGATTGAAAATTTTACAAATTTTATTAAAACGAAAACATTAAGAGGCGTTTTAATATAACATTTCTATAACTTGTACTAATATTCATCTTTTAAGAACTACAAGTCTTTCTATCCATGGATCACTTTAACAGAATGTTAATAATATTAATGCCATCTTGATTTATTGTTATAATAAACAAATACAGTCCTTATGTACCGTATGTTGAATGCATATATCCATCTTGCCTTATCTTTCCATTCCAACAATAATTTACAGAAAAATATGGCATATTTTATAGATGGTTTGAATTGAGATTAATTGCGATTAATTACGATTAATTAATTTTTAAACTGTAATTAACTCGATTAAAAATTTTAATCGTTTGACAGCCCTAATTCAAATGCAAAATGACATCAGTCATAAGCATTCATTAATGCTCATGGCAGTGTCATGTAATAATTATGACTGTCTTATGACAGTCTTTTGGTGCCACTGTCAAATTAAGTGTTACCAAATACCATACATTGGGGCAAATAAGTATTTAGTCAACCACTAATTGTGCAAGTTCTCTCACTTGAAAATATTAGAGAGGCCTTTAATTGTCAACGTGGGTAAACCTCAACCATGAGAGACATGGTGGGAAAAAAAAAAAAAACAGAAAATCACATTGTTTGATTTTTAAAGAATTTATTTGCAAATCATGGTGAAAAATAAGTATTTGGTCAATACCAAAAGTTCATCTCAATACTTTGTCATGTACCCTTTGTTGGCAATAACGGAGGCCAAACGTTTTCTGTAACTCTTCACAAGCTTTTCACACACTACTGCTGGTATTTTGGCCCATTCCTCCATGCAGATCTCCTCTAGAGCAGTGATGTTTTGGGGCTGTCATTGGGCAACACGGACTTTCAACTCCCTCCACAGATCTTCTATGGGGTTGAGATCTGGAGACTGGCTAGGCCACTCCAGGACCTAGAAATGCTTCTTACGAAGCCACTCCTTTGCTGCCCTGGCTGTGTGCTCGGGATCATTGTCATGCTGAAAGACCCAGCCACGTCTCATCTTCAATGCCCTTGCTGATGGAAGGAGATTTTCACTCAATATCTCTCGATACATGGCCCCATTCATTCTTTCCTTTACACAGATCAGTCGTCCTGGTCCCTTTGCAGAAAAACAGCCCCAAAGCATGATGTTTCCACCCCCATGCTTCACAGTGGGTATGGTGTTCTTCGGATGCAATTCAGTATTCTTTCGCCTCCAAACACGAGAACCTGTTTCTACCAAAAAGTTCTATATTGGTTTCATCTGACCATAACACATTCTCCCAGTCCTCTTCTGGATCATCCAAATGGTCGTCAGGAGGGGGACATGTCTGGCAGTGCAGGATTTGAGTCCATGGCGGCACACTGTGTTACTGATAGTAGCCTTTGTTACTGTGGTCCCAGCTCTCTGTAGGTCATTCACTAGGTCCCACCGTGTGGTTCTGGGATTTTTGCTCCCCGTTCTTGTTATCATTTTGACGCCACGGGGTGAGATCTTTCTTCGAGCCCCAGATCGAGGGAGATTATCAGGGGTCAGTGGTCTTGTATGTCTTCCATTTTCTAATAATTGCTCCCACAGTTGATTTCTTTACACCAAGCGTTTTACCTATTGCAGATTTAGTCTTCCCAGCCTGGTGCAGGTCTACAATTTTGTCTCTTGTGTCCTTCGACAGCTTTTTGGTCTTGGCCATAGTGGAGTTTGGAGTGTGACTGACTGAGATTATGGACAGGTGTCTTTTATAGCGATAATGAGTTAAAACAGGTGCCATTAATACAAGTAACGAGTGGAGCCTCGTTAGACCTCCTTAGAAGAAGTTAAACCTCTTTGACAGCCAGAAATCTTGCTTGTTTGTAGGTGACCAAATACTTATTTTCCACTCTAATTTGGAAATAAATTATTTAAAAATCAAACAATGTGATTTTCTTTTTTTTTTCCACCTTCTCTCTCATGGTTGAGGTTTACCCATGTTGACAATTACAGGCCTCTCTAATCTTTTCAAGTAGGAGAACCTGCAAAATTGGTGGTTGACTAAATGCTTATTTAACTAATGAAACAACTGGAACAGTAACTGAAGAAATAATTAGCACATAACATGAATTTTGATTGTTATTTACATCTGCAGCACTGCAATGCATGCTAGGAGGCATGTTGGATGACAACAGTGTTGACATCAGAGGTTGATTGTCTCCCCCATGGGAGCAGTGATGTCCAAATGAAGCTTCTTGAGGCAATGAAGCTTTGCAGCCAGTTGGTTTCAAGTTTCATGGTGGTTCATTTGGTCTTATGACAGTCTAATGATGCCACTGTCAAATAAAGTGTTACTAGTTAATATCTTTTGGTGTAAATATCCCATAATACAGTAAGAACAGCTGCGGCTTGTAGTCCAGTGCGGGTTATCTATGCACAAATGCCATTTTTGCGTCAAATTTGGTGTGTGGTGGCTTATAGTCAGGTGCGGCTAATAGTCCGAAAATTACGGTAACTTAATAGTTACATAAAGCAGTTGTGTGAAAACCACTTGAGATAAGGTTCTTGCATGAATACCATGTTTCATTTTTTTTTGAGTGTACCACTACGAATACTATATCTCTTAGTACTCCATTTATTTGGACTGCTTCATGCATGATAAGGACGACAGAAGATTTTCCTAATTGTTGTTTTGAAGCTTCTTTCCCTCTTTTGCAAACAAAAGCAATAGTGAATGAGGTTAAATGGGGTTGTTCCATCTTTTCAATATTGCAGTGTAATGTAGAACTGGAGAAGAAAGGACACCATGATGAGATGCAAAAGGAAGAGAAGTGTGTGTGTGTGGGGGGGGGGGGGCATTGGTAAATTGCAGTATAAATTTGTGTTTTAGTCAGAGATAGAGGTTATGAGCTATCAAATGCCTCAAAGGACTCTAGCAAGTATGCCTGCAGATGTTGCAAAAAGCCACCGGCTCCCCCATCCCGTCATTCAAAGGAAGACAAATAGGAACACTACAGGCAGACTGAGAGGCCTTTCCAAATGTTTCATCCCAATCTATACCTCTTGTGTTCTCTCTGCATGGCCTTGCCTAAGGAGCTCATAAGCAGATGGTGTGAGTCTCCCCACAAGTAACTTAATTTCCACAAAGTTCCGGTGTAATACCTCAAAAATGGATTACCGGGAAGCATAAACATTTGGGATTTGGTACAACAAGAACAAAATTGGAAGATTATAAATTTCAAGAGATAAATGATGCAAGCTGCCTCTGAGATTGCAGTGGATTGTGTGTACAGCATGTGATTCCCACTTTAAGGTTTCCAACTATATAAAAATCTTGTCTCATGTGACTGTTTGTGTAATAAAAAAATCTTTTCATATACACACACAGTACTTATTCATGATCTTTTTTTTTATCCATAGGACGAAAACTGTTGTCCCCAATGTCTACTTTAGAGGAAAATGTGGAGGTTTTATGGGAATTATGTTTCTCATGTGCTTCAAGTTACAGTAGCAAACTCACAAGGTTGTGCAGCTCCCACTGAGGGGTTTACTCTTTTGTTCCACTAGTCCATCTGATGGATTTTGTTTAATAAAATGTGCCCTTTTTAGCTTCCCATTAATTAGTTCTGAGACAAAAAAATGTGCTTGTCACAGAGTTTTTCAATATCAAACCAACCTCCAGGTTGGTTCCTCGCATCGTTGAGCACTCCGCTGCAGCTGGGTGAACCAGGGCCAGCCGGGGTTGTGGTGTGGGGGTGGTTCACAGCAGGCAGTTATTGGGCACTAAGAGTAAGACTGGATTCAAAGATTCCCCTGATGTGTGCGACCATGCAGCCATGTATGAATCCTCTCTGCTGGTCATTAATGTTGATGCGAGGAGGGCAACCAGCAAATCTGGTTTGTAGCAGGGAAGTCTGGGATCCCACCAAAAAGCACAGGGATGGACATTTTCCTCACCAGCACATTTTCATTTTACATTATTTCATGTCCCAAGAGAGTATGTTCCATCATGTAATTGTAATGTAGCCCAAAGAAGCAATCATCAAGCCCCTTCGGTCTTGGAGTCTGCCTGCTCGGAGGAGCACGTGCAACTTTAGCACTTAATCAGATCAACAGATGACAAACCAGTCTATGGGCAGCGTTTCTCAAAATATAAAACCTGATATTTCACAGTAAGCAATACATGCTTATGTATGTACCACTTGATTGAAGGCTTTTGCGGTTCAATTTCTGCACCATTTCATACCTTGCTGATTGAAGCCCATTAAATGTGCTGCCTACGCTTGCATGGCATGCAGAGGGGGAAAAAAGATCTCAGTTGGACGCAGTGCTGCCTGCTGCCACCTGCTGAAACGTTTGGATTCATGAATCCTATCTCCTTGCTATGAGTGTGCTGCAATCGGGGTTATTCCTTTGCAAACAGTGTCACATCTCTGCGGGAAGTCATCCTGGATTTCATAGACGCTTATCAATATTGGTTTGAATGCGTATGTAGCTAACATTAAAGTGCCTGTGACACGAAAAAGCATGTTTATTTCATAATACACGTGGTATTTTATGCTCCTGAATGAAATGGACTGCTTGGATGTGTGTGGAAGCGGTTCGCTATATTTATTTAGTTTTTTTAATCCCGCGCCATGAAAATGAGTGACTTTCGGCAACAGTCTCGAGTTGAGAAAGAGGGCGCCGTGACGTGTACGGAGGAAGGAGTCCTCTTCACTATACAGCCGTACTGTTGTATGAGAAGGACTAAGGATTCAGCTGATTTTGCGGATTAATACGTTTATTTTTCGCATCACACCAGCCAAACGGGTGCAGAAAAATCTTGCTGTAGGAGGGAGAGGTGTGTGCGCCTTTTTAGGGTTTCAAAAGGTTCCCATTTACCGGTGGTTATTGGCCAAAACAAGCCCTGCTACTGTGGGACCGTGGAACTTCTGGGGAAGTGAGTAAATATCATCTTTTGTTTTATGTCAAATACTGGGATCATTTTAATATGTAGGTGACTCGCATTTTGTGACATGCTCCTTGTCCCCTTGGCCGACGACCGGCGGCTTGTCGCACATCCACCCGCCGGGAGAGCACTACTAGTATACTCGGCTTATTCCTCTCTTCAAGTGCCCGGTGTTCTGTCAAATTTTCCGACCGATCAGAAATTGCAACTTTGAGTTATAATATATAGCCGCAAATACAGCGATTACAAAGTAAACTTTCTTTAAATAAAGGACTGCTTACGTTTGATCATGGATTGGCATGTAAATGTTCAGCGGTCATTGTCCAGCTGCTTCCTCGGCGAGCTTTCCTGTCCGTATTAGCAAGGGAATGAGCTGTAAATTGCTCACTGCCGGGCAGTTTGCCGATCAGCAAAGAGAATCGACAACCCAGTCGTCATGTGAAATAATCCGGGCTAGTTATGTGTGATGTTCCGCTTCAAAGACTTTGAAACATTACTCAGTTCGGGTTAGCGTGTCGGCTAGCTGTCACGCCTCTTGGTTTGCTTACATTCTCCAAAGCCGGGGAAGGGAAATGACATAAGCCTGATTTAGGTGGCATAAAATATCATTCGGGAGGTGCGACAGTAAAGGTGAAGTCGACAGTTTTGACCATTATGGAGTAATTTTGCCATGTCGTCTTGAATAAATGCATTTTCATTATTTCATATTCCATTTAGCACAAGACTGTTATTTGTCATGACCATGCCATTTATTTAGCTATTGGGAAAAAATACTTGGATAAAAAAAATAATAATAATATCCTGTAAAAATATTGGAGTAGAGAGACTGAAACAATGACATTTTGTGGCTCTCTTCGTCACGTTTTCCTCGTTCTGAATAATTCCCCCTCGACGGCCTGACTGGTCCTTCTCAAGCCATTTATTTAGCTATTGGGGAAAATACTTGGATAAAAAGAATATCCTGTAAAAATATTGGAGTAGAGAGACTGCAACAATGACATTTTGCGGCTCTCTTCGTCACGTTTTCCTCGTTCTGAATAATTCCCCCTCAACGGGCTGACTGGTCCTTCTTTTTTGGCAAATTTCCGGGGAACCGTATATTTTTTCCAAATTGTATTAATAACCTTTATTCCCCTCCCTGTCCTGGAATTTTTGATGCCCAAATTGTGTGATTTGGTGAAAAATTGTAGGACTAGATACATTTTGAAACTTTTTTTTTCTCATTAAAAATGAATGGGCAAGTTTTTGTCAAATTTCTGGGGAACCGTAAATTTTTTCCAAATTCTGTATACAACTTTTATGCCCCTCACCGTCCCGGAATTTTTGATACCTAAATTATGTAATTTGGTAACAAATTGTAGGACTAGATACATTTTGAAAATTGCTTGTTTTTTCCGGAAAATTGCCGTTTACGGACGAACCGAAAAATTTTCGGGGCCGTTTGAAAAATTCCCATCGTCGCGTGAGAATTCCGGTCGTGCCGATACTTGAACGGTGCCGATCGGTGCTACGGTTTGGGCTGCGCGGCGGGACGAAGGATTCCCATTCAAAAAAAAAAAACACAATAACATATAGGGGGGAGGCCGTACAATCTCACTACCTGATCTTTCCAGAGGAAAGACCAGGTAAATATTGAAGTAGAGAGACTGAAACAATGTCATTTTGCGGCTCTCTTCGTCGTGTTTTCGTCGTTGTGAATAATTTCCACTCATTGGGCTGAATACTAAATCGGATGAAATCGTGACTCCGCTGACGTCATCCACCCGTTGGGGACGCTAGAGCCCTATAATGGTAGGCGTGGCTAACCGGCAGATTGAAAGACTAATTTCTCGTCATCTGCGCTTTGCTAAATTGTTGCATATAGTCGAATCGTCTCAAAATATGATTCAAATTCACATAATAATCCTATTTGACTTTTTTTCTCGTGTCGTACGCACTTTAATGTTCCGTGTTACAAGGGCAAAGAGTTCACATTTGATAGAAAACAGATAAAGAGCTGATCTGTGTGTCAAGGAAAAAATAATGAGTGCATCAACATGGATACGTGTGTGCTGTAAGGAGATTTGGGAGATCGATATACTGTATGCATAGCCTCAGGGGAAGATTCGGCAAGAGGACAAACAAGACTGTCCCCAATGGACTTGTCGCAATATCAACCTCAGGAGGTCTAACTGGTTGGACGAGGGTCATACTTTTCTCGACTGAAAGTACCCTCACTTTATTGTGCTCAGAAGCGCAAAGCACATGTATTATTCACAGGTCCCACTGGATGACAAATGGCAGACCTCATTGGAGAAGTGTTGGAATATTCACCAGTGCTTATCTCTCCTAATCCTTTGACTGCAGGCTGAATCACTGAATTAGTGGGTAAGATGTAACAGTTCTGCTCAAACTGCAAGGCCAAGGTTGTTTGACTAAGACATTTATCAGTAAAGTGTTTGTTTAAATATTTCTGATGATAGATGGTGTGCTCTGAAACAATAAGCACATCATACAGGACCCTTTCTTTCAGATTTTTAAATGTTTGATGGTTATATTTTATGCAAACACCTCAAAATATTATTGTTTTTCAACATAGAATTTAATATTTTAGCTTTTGTGGAGTAAAACTCACAATTGCTTCTTTATTATAAAATTGCGCAAGCTATTTTGAAGGTCGAAGATGGATCATTCTGAGCATCTTTCAATTTCTATACACTGACAGTTGAAATCAGGTCACTTTGACTTTGTAATGAAGGAATCTGACCTCTTAGATTGCCGGAATCACGCCAGCCGATCCGCCGGAACCACGCTAGCGACCCGGGGCGGCGCAACCCCGACAACCCGGCCAAAAGGCTAAACTCCAGCGTTCACCTTAGTCTTAACCTCTTGTACTGACTCCATTTTAGAAGCCTGAAAAAGACTTCAAAACACAAGTTGACAATTTATTCTAAGTTGGCAGCAATCATACAGCACAGAGAGACCCAGGCGAGGAGGCAAACTGGATCCAGGGACACCGCATCACAAGTCAAGAAAAGATTCCTGAAAAATGACCATGTAGTTCAACATTCACTCTTTTAAAGGCTCTGGTGAGGCGGGCTGTGGTCCAGAAGAAGGATGTGTTTGGACTTTGTTTAGGATTATTGTCTGTTGGACAGGAGAATTCGGGTGTTACTCCTGTCAGGGCACCAAGACTTAAGGATTTTGCCATCCTCAGTGCCACGTGACTGCTTAGTATTCACTCCTCGATCGCGGGTTCTTTCATATCAGATGTTCCTTGTGGCAAGACAAGATGTCCCGCCATTTGTTCTGGACTGTACAGAAGAACTGTTTTGCACATGCACGAATCGTTTTAAATAAAACAAGAAATGGAATCACCTTGTCCAAATATTTTATTGCGATCAATATCTGCAATAAAAAAGAATGACATACTATTTTTTTTTATATGTACATACCTTCTAGTATTTCTTTGTAACAACAAAATCCATGTCAGTCCTTCTGCATTCGGCAATTGTAATATTATTTGTAATTTCACCTCATTTTGGTCACTCAAGTGGCTGACGTATCAATCTACACGTTGTCCATGAATGATCAACGAAGTGATAAAAAAAAAAAAAAAAAAAAAAAACGTACAATCTTTTATGTAGATCCTGAGGTTTAAAGCACATCCTTAACTTATTGTCTGCAGCTGGTTTCAATTTAAGGCGTATGGCGAGGTAAATCCACACTAGCGTCTTGATGCTGGAGACTGTCCAAAACCTTCCACTTCTAACCATATATACTGTATGGGGCAATTTACATGGCGAATCTGCGACACAAAGACGCAATGGCTGAGTAGTGGACTCGCCTCGCATGCATATGGTGTCGGCGAAGACGAACATTTCTGAATCCTGCCTCCAAAGTGGACGAATCCGATTGCGGAGGGTTGAGGGGGGCTTCCTCGGCATGCATATCAAAGGCTCCTGCGGCGCGAAACCGCGCCGTTAATGTCAGCACTCGTACACGTCACATTGGGCGTGCGCAGCGGTGCTACTAAACATTAAAAACAGCAAATATGGTGGAATGTCGGCTTTAATTTACTGTTTTAATAATATTTTTAAATTAAATATATTGGACGTTTCAATTTTTGTGCTTTTTTGAACAAAAGAAAAATGACATTGCTTCGAGTGGGCAGGCATATTTTTTTCCGGGCTGAGTGAGCTTGGTGGGGTCAAAGTGCATCATTCTCTGTCGCCCTGTAAATCTGCACTGCCCCCTAGGGCCTGGCATGAATACTACATCGCTTTCATAAGGAATTGCGACATTGTTCAAATGGAGACGCAAATGCAAATTTGAAATTTTTCGTATTCTCAAAGAGTCACCATGTAAACGGCCCCATAGGCGCTTCCAGGAGTTCACGCACAGCACAGAAAGTCTCGGAGTCTCATCTACGTCGTGCTGTATCAATTTTTGGAGATTCCGTGGGTTCCTCTTTTTTGATTTTACAGTCTTAAGTTTGTCAACACATTGCTTACTTCATGTTGTTCTGTCTAAACCGGAAATTCGGAGCAGAAATGATCAAAGATGGCGCCGCCCACTCAGGAAACTTGTCTATAGAACCATAGGCCACATTTATCCGTCTGTTGTCCTCAGTCATCCTCTCCTCCACATGCCCCTTCATGTCTTCTTGTTTCATTTGGATCCTGATTACGTATCTCTCCGTCCAAATCTCATTTTCTATACCCATCATCTTACAGTTTTGTTGCCAACTTTTCCAACTGCAGTATTTCAATTCTCACCCACCTCACCATCTCCCAGTCTGACAGCAAGTGGCAAGGCCAAGATTGAAACCACACACAAACACATTCCCTCTCACACACACAAAAATGAAAAAAGAGAATCATTCCACTTTTATGCTGCTCATGCTTTTCGATGAGTGTGGTAGTGGTTAAGCTTGTCAGGCAATTAATGGAGCTCCTTGTGGTGATGAGAAGCCTCTCTATTATAAACAAAGCCTATTCATGAGCTGGGAGATAACCCCCGTGCCTTCATTTGTATCTGGGGAAGAATAATTACCCCCCATGCAACTAATTTATCTCTGAAAGCTACTATGCGGCCATGTGCTCTATCTTTTTAAAATTAAGATGCTATCAACGATATGGTTTCCATTATCTGATCTATATTTTACCGTGAGCACATTCAGTCGATTGCAGGGAAAGAGTATACTTTTGAATCACGAACAAAGATTTGTGATTTGTGAATGTCGCTATACCAGACTGATGGGAGTATAGCAGCACTGTATAATACCGTGATGACATTTTCTTAGTGAAAGCTTATAACTTAACAAAAACAAACAAACAGTGAGAAATGTAAATCAGTTTTAAAAGTGCTAGCGCTTGGGAACTAAGGCAGGATTGTAAATCATAAAAAATGGCAAATGATTTCACTTTTAATTTCAATAGCAAAAAATAATTGTTGTATTCAGTATGACATATAAAAAAATCCAATATATAGCTGACGTGATTTTCAAATTAATTCAAACACATATTTAATATAGACCAAGTCAGTGTATCAAGTTCATACCAGTATACAGTACTACTGAAAGGTAACGTAGCAGCAGCAGAGCTGGAATTTTTCTTTTTTTTTTTGGTAGAGCACTATTGCCATCTATCATCTGAAAATAGAAATACATGCATTCGCATATAAAAATGGTAAAACTCAAAAACAATGAGTGAAAAAAAAACGACTTTTGCCATAATTTACTATTCCTCAGTCATTCCCTCCCTGCTCTTACTATCATGCTGGTGGTAAGATGACATTTGTAATGGGACAAATGAGCTTTCTTTGGGCATGGATCCCAGTGTTATATTAGTAGTGATGTGCCAAATTGTGGAATCATATTCCCACTTTGCTGCCAGTTCAAACGTTTCACCGGTACTTACATTTCTGCCAATAGTTGCACATCAGTGACTTCGGTGGGCCTTGTGGGTTCAGTTACTACTCAGTCTCAATGGGAACTTGAGTTTGAATGTGTGTCTATATAACTATATGTGTCCTGTGACTGACAGGCGAACAGTTTAGGGTGTATTCTACCTTTTGCCTAATGTCAGCTTGGAGAGGCTGAGGCCCCAAATTACCCTGGCGACAATAAATGGTTTTGAAAATTAATGAACTTGTAAATAGATTATTTGTCTATGAAGTAGTTTGACAATACATTAAACATGTATCTGCAGCACTCGTTCAGTTGCTAATAAAATTGCAATGACAACTATTGCATCTTTTACCCGTGACATATTCGATTTGTGGAGTTTTTGTTTTGTATTGTTTTTTTTTGTTTTTGTAATTTGTATTAGCTCAGTATCGATATTCCTATAATTATTCCCTTAAATAATTAAAAGTCATGCTTATGTCTAAGGCCAGGGGTTGGCAACCCAAAATGTTGAAAGGTCTGTATTGGACCAAAAAAAAAAAAAAAACCTGCAGATCTCTTGCACACCCCCATACTGGATGTTCCCCAGACCATGATTTTGCCACCACCAAACCTCACTGTTTCCTGAGTGAATCTCGGATCCATGCGGGCTCCCGTAGGTCTCCTGCATAATTTGCGGCGACTGTGGTGTAATTCAATTGAAGTATCATCTGAAAAATCCACCTTTTGCCACTTTTCCAGCGTCCATCCTTTTGACAGGCTGTGGGCCTTGGCAAATGCCACACGGTTTTTAAATTATCTGAATCCTGAGAGATCTGCAAGGTGGAAGGCAACATAAATAGTCTGAAATATCAACAAATCTTAGTTGCCTCTTACATTCCTAACCATAAAAAGGGACAAATTCTGCAGCAGGATGGTGCTCCATCGCATACTTCAATCTCTACCTGAAAGTTCCTCAAGGCAAAGAAGACCAAGATCCTCCAGGACTGGCCAGCCAGGTCACCAGACATGAACATCATTGAGCATGTCTGGGATATGGGTGAAAGAGGAAGCATGGAAGTCGAAACCCAAGAATGTTGATGAACTCTGGGAGGCATGCAAGACTGCTTTCTTTGATGTTCCTGATGACTTCATCAATAAATTGTATGAATCCTTGCCGAACTGCATGGATTCGGTCCTTCAAGCCCATGGACGTCATACAAAATATTAAATTTTGATCTCACAGCACCGCTACTTTATTAGCTTATGTTATGTAACATATTTTTGTCTTCGAAGTACATTTTTTGTTCAATTTTCACACTACTTTCTGTAGGCGACATAACTTTTGTCTCGCCAAAATTTGACCTTTATGTCTTCATTAAAGCTGTAATGTGAAGTACGGCTGGCCAACCATGTTTTTGAATAATATCAATGGCTAAACAGTTATAAGCATATTTTCGTTATTTTTTTTAACGCAACCCTTCCAGATTCTTTGTTTAACCCATAGCAACGCCCTTGACAACGAAAATGCTTTTCTTCGGCAATCTTCGGAAATCTTTGGAAATTACGTCACACCTAGACGTGCGAGGGAAGTCTGCCATAGAACAGTATTGTTTGTTGCATTGCTTCTCGGTAACATGCCACAGCGGTGTGTGGCGAAGTTTTGTTCTCACTCAAACGAAAAGTTGTATGAGTGGCCAAAGGATAGCAGGGTACGTAAATGGACATCTTTCGTTCGCACGAAGCGAATAAATTTCACGCCATCATCGAGTAGTGTTCTCTGCTGCAAACACTTCGAAGATGCCTGCTTCCTTAACCGGTCTGCTTATGATCAAGGATTTGCCAAAAAGTAAGCGTGATTTTTGGATAGATGACTGATGAATTGTCAAAGCATAGCTGCCTACTGTTGTGGAATGAACAGTATAAGCTAGCGACGTTAGCCGAAAGTTAACTTGTGGCAATCCCCGATCATAGTTGTTGTTGCGTTCGCTAGGTTAAGCATGTTTAAATTGTGCATCATTTTCGATCGTGTCTGAAAGGGTTAATCCACTGTCAATTGGGAAACGTGTGTGGATGTGCATATAAACGGATCGGCGTCGCGGTAATTCACGGTCACGTTGCAGTAAGAGACACACACCGCCGGTGAGTTTGTGCACATTTATTTGTATTTGTATTATGTATTTCCACCTTCATGCTTCAAGCATGGCATTGCATTTGTACGGTTCAGCGTTTCTTTCACGGTGATCGCTTGATAGCCTTCTAGTTTGTTTCGCGAGAGCCGCTCACAGGTGACAATTTAGCGTGTTGGCATTGAGTCAATCTGGCAGCGAATCAGCGAGCGCGCAGGTCACGCAGTGAATCATGGGAAATGTAGTCTCGGGACAACACTGAAGTGGTGCTTTGTAATCTGTTCGCTTGTGTGAAAAAAAAATACATTTCCTCACGCCATTAGACGCCACTTCCTGTCGAGAGCTGTGCCGAGCTGTGTTCTTACTTTTCCATAAGAACTGCTCCATGTGTTAATAAAGAGACAAGGTTGTCAGCACGCCGTGTGTTCGATACATTTGTAAACAAAAACCTCATAACGAGACACTGTGCACGATCCGTTTAAGAGACGATGGAGTAGGAGGCGAGGAGGGGCGAGAAGCAAAACTTCGCGGTCGAATGTGGCGGCAGTCCGCTATTATTTTGTTTTCTTATTGTTGCCACACTAAAGTGGACAAAGCCATCGACGACTCATCTCCTTCTTTCCCCCCAACGTTTTTATATTATTATTATTTTATATGCACGAGAGCTGCCGGATCTGCCAAAATGAACATGAAGTCTGATTATTATTATTTTTTAACAATGTCATCAGATAGACAAAAACATAAAATTATGTGCAAATGCCTGCATCTTCAAATCATGAAAATAATAACAGCCTATATCTTACCAATGTTGTAATCTCGATGGGTCTTGTATCCATTCCATGTCAGGTAGTCTAGGCACATTGTTTGCATCCTGATTAGCGTCTGGCTAATACATGTTAGGTCCAACATAAAATTCCAATTGAATAATGAATAGTCAGGTTATTATTACCAATTATTTCGAGAAATTGGATAAGCGACAACACTTTTGTCAGGGACTGACTGAATGTATTTTGATTATTTTATTTATATATAGTTTTTAATTAAACTTGTGTTATATGTATCTCTTTCCAATGCTAAATCTGAATAAATACATTGAACAGCGTGAGCGTCATTCACTGTCAAGGGCTGTCAATGGCAACCAGTGATTTCATCCCAGTTTATTAAATCTATTGGACGTCAATTATCATTATTATTATTATTATTGGTAGCCAATGAGTTAAGAGCTAAACAAATAAACTAAGACAATGCTATGAGAATTGTAAATACGTTACCATTTGTAGCATTTAAGATAGCGGATTTTTGCTAGGCAAATTTGGCAAATTAAATCGACTAAATTAACATTCCTGACTAGAGAGACGTTTTAACATCAACTGTTTTGTGTCAAATGTTTTATTGTTAAAATGTATGTCGTTTTGAACATAAGTCTAGATATGTGTGTTACAGCTTTATAAATTGTCAAAAGTGAAGGAAGTAAAAAGCTTCAAAAAGCAAAAATTACCTTGTTGGCTGTCTGTAAAGCTGAACAACTTTACATTTAGTGAGGACAGAACACGTCATATTAATAAAAGTTAAGTAAAAAAAAAAATAGATCCTGTGAGGTACAATACAGTGGGGAGAACAAGTATTTGATACACTGCCAATGGGAAAACCCATTGGCAGTGTATCAAATACTTGTTCTACCCACTGTAAGTTACTCTTTATTAGGGTTGGGCATCAAGCATCGATTGGATCCGGGACTAAAACTGTCCTGGAACCGTTCGAATTTTTTTATTTCGATTCCAATTTTCGATGCCCTGACCACCAACCGGTAAAAATAGCTGCCGAACACCACCAAGAAGAAGCCACATGAAGACTAGCTCCGTTATGAGCAAATCATATGAAGTGGCTAATTTAGCTTACCACAAAAATGTGACAAGACTTTTGTCAGGGACTGTATATAAGCCTTATAAAGAAGTCAACACATGCTGTATGCATCTATAATAGCTATATTAGCCTACTATCAAAATGACTAAGTTGGCTACCAATACCCGTATTTTTCGGACTATAAGTCGCACCTGAGTATAAGTCGCACCAGCCATAAAATGCCTAATGAAGAGGAAAAAAAACATATATAAGTCGCACCGGAGTATAAGTCGCATTTTTGGGGGAAATTTCCTTGATAAAATCCAACACATAGAACAGATATGTCATCTTGAAAGGCAATTTAAATAAAAATACAATAGAGAACAACATGCTGAATAAGTGTACAGTATGATAATATTACATGATGCATGAACAACAAAATGCGAACGTGGCCGGTGTGTTAACGTAACATAGCTATTAAGAGTTATTCAGATAACTATAGCATAAAAGAATTTACCAAACCATCAGTGTCACTCCAAAACACCAAAACAACGTGTGAAATGATATAATAATGTGTTAATAATTTCACACATGAGTCGCTCAAGAGTATAAGTCACACCCCCAGCCAAACTATGAAAAAAACTGCGACTTATAGTCCGAAAAATACGGTACATAATGAGCCTTCATGATTAAATGTTAAATGTTTAATTTTCTCTGCAGTGCATCCTATAGACTAGAGAATGACGCACCATGTGACTACTCTGTTGTACAATTTTTGTCTCAAGTTTAACTTCATTACAATATTCATGAATTAGAAGAATATTTGTGTCATGTTTGTCCTCCTACAGAAACCATAATAAAAGAAAAAATAAATTTCCCTCCTCCATCTTCATTTTTGAAAACGCTCCAGAAAGCCACTAGGACAGCGCTAAAGAGCCGCATGCGGGGTTGCTGACCCCCGGTCTAAGCCTTTTGCTTTGAAAGAGTAAAAAACAGTACACAAAAAGACTTTGTAAGTGAAAAAGCATAAATAAAGTATAGAATGTGCCCACACATAAAAATCAGCATATGAATTGATATCACATGCCTATTATGTACAAACTGTATGTTTAATCTTCACTAGTCATTTTTCCAAGTCCTAAGTAGTTGATTTTTTTTTTTTTTTCCGTGTCCTTTCTCCTACTCTCACTCCCCTCCCTCTATCCTTTGCTCCTTAGCGCTAACAGCCCTTGACAGGTTGAGATGAAATAGAAATTTTGATATCAAACACCTACAGAAAGGAGGGCTGACCTTTGATCAATGCGCCGTTTGATATTATGACATGAAATTTGCATTACAGGAGCTCAAGTGGCGGAAGCTACCACAAAGGACTAATGTCAGAAGGCTGTCAGGAAGCTGCGAAGGTCAAGGATCTATTAGAAAGGAACAAGCCCTCCAATCCCACACAAGAGCCTGCTACAGCATTTGATGTCCAGTACACAGAAATAAAATGGAATTTTGATCCCTCCCGACAAAGCAGTAACACTCGAACAAGTATAGTATTAGTCAATGTTTGGTAGCAAAGAGTAGGCCTAATATAGAATGCCAAGTGAAGAGGATTCACTCTGATGTGTTGCATAAAATGTTCTTCCACTGATCCGAAGGTAAATAATTTTTAAGATGGAGAAACGTTCAAAGAAAGAGAACTTTTACAGGGAACTAAGAGGGATAGATTTTGCTCTGAGGGACAGGCGTGTAAAGGTACGAAAATAAAATATTTGTAATTTTCTCCAAAATATCATTATAGTCTTTTAACTAAATAAGGAATTGCAATGACCAAACTCTCTCTGCTGCTTAAAGTGCGTATGACATCAAAAAGCATGTTCATTTCATATGTTTACGTGGTGTTTTATGCTGAATGAAATGGACCGCTTGGATGTGTGTGGAAGCGATCATTTAATAAATTAAATTTTTGAATCCAGAGCCATGAAAATGAGTGACTTCCGTCTCGGGTTTAGGACTAATGCAAATGTGACATCACTCGGTTCAGCATCTCACAAGACACCATTGCTTTACAGCATGTAAATGGACTGTGAATTCATCTGATTTTCCGGATTAATTCATTTATTTTTCGCATCACACCAGTGAAATGGCTGCAGGCTTTTGTAGCTGCACAAGGGAGAGGCGTGTGAGCCTTTTTGGGTTTTAGAAAGTTCCTGTTCACCCCGAGATCGGCCAAAACAAGTGCGCAACAACTGTGGGACAGTTGGACTTATGAGGAAGTAAGTAAACATTGTGTTTTGTATTATGTCAAATACTGTGATCACGGCGCATGTTTTAATACGGAGGTGGCTTGCATTTTGTGGCTGACATTTTGCTCCTTGTCCACCGAGAATGCCACTCCGCCACCGACAGGTGACTTAACCCCCCCGGCAGAGCCTCGGCTTATTGCCCACTTCATGTCCCCGGTGTTCTGTCAAACTTTCCACCCCATCAGAAATTGCAACTTTGTGTTAAAAATGGCTGCGAATACAGCAATTACAAAGTAAACACTACAAACTTTCTTTAAATAAAGAAATATCAACTTACGTTTGATCATAGGCGGACATATAGAAAAGTTATCCTCATATAACAAGATCTGCCTTGTTAGCTGCACACAACAACTGCACGCCGCTCTTTCACTGTTTACGTCTTCACCGTAGCATTCATTTACGACATATTCGTGTTGACTATTGGGCAGCTACGCGCTCCTCCGACGTCGGCCAGTTTGTCCGATGGTCATTTTCCAGCTGCTTCCCCGGCAAACGAGCTCTCCTGCCCACAGCAGGGAAACGACGAGCTGTAACATACTCGCCGCCAGACGGGTTGGCGATCGGTGAAGACAATCGACAACCACGCCGCTGTGTGACGTGATCTGGCGTAGTTTTGTGTGATTTTTCGCTTCAAAAAGATAATTAAGACTTTGAGACGTCACTCGGTTCGGGTTAGCACATCGGCTAGCTGTCACGCCTCCTGGTTTGTTTACGCTCTCCGAAGCCGGGGCAGAGAAATGACAAAAGCCGGACTAACTCCGGTGGCATAAATTATCATGGGGAGTTGCCAAGAAGTTGACAGTTTTGATCATTGTGGAGTAATTTTGCCATGTCCTACTGAATAAATGCATTTTTAATATTTTGTGTTCCATTTAGCACAAGACTTATTTTTCATGACCATACCATTTATTTAGCAATTGGGGAAAATACTTGGGAAAAAAAGAGTATCCTGTAAAAATTATGTAGTAAATAGATTGAAACAATGACATTTTGATGCTCTCTTCGTCGCATTTTTCTCGTTCTGAATAATTCCCCCTCAACGGGTCGAATTCTAAATCAGATGAACTCATTACCCTGCCGACGTCATCCTGCATTTGGGGACGCTAGAGCGCTATAATGGCAGGCGTGGCTAAACGGCAAATTAAAAGACTAATTTCTCGTCATCTGCGCTTTGCCAAATTGTTGTATATAGTCGAATCATCTCACAATATTATTTTAATTCACATAATAATGCTATTTAAGACTTTTTTTTAATCCTGTCATATGCACTTTAATTATTATTATTCACTTTTTTATGTCTAGTTGCTACTTTAACGACTAATAAATCATGAGTAAATCTGACTCGAGTACCAGTGCCTTGACACTGATGATAACTAAACTGACGCATTAGCATTATGGGTTTAGAAGTTACCCTTTGATAGACTATTAGTTAAAAAAAATGCTTCACAGATCAGCTGGGATAGGTTACAGCTTCTCTTAACCCTGAGCCAGTCTAGCAGTATATAAAATGGATGGACTGATGAATAGAAGAAGTGCCTTTCAGCAGTGCTTTTCTGACTGTAAAATACACCTCCCCATTTTAGATTATTTCTGCTGTGGGCCATTTGGGAACATACGACCTGTTCTTTCTGTACGTCGTCTATTGATTTGAGGACAGATGGATCAGTGGGCCTCTGAAGCTTGTTTAATTATTCACACCGACACATCATTTTTCACGCCAAGTTTTGTTTCAGGGGACCAAAATAAACTACGCACTCCTCGTGTCCATCTCTCATCCGGTCATCAGCTTGCAGCCTCATTAGCTCCACAGAGGTGAGGTGGGGTGGGGGAGAATAAAATGACAAAATGAGGTTGCACAAATTGGCATGCAAATATTCTTTCTCATCATCACTGATACACATAAACTAATTAGAATAAATTCAACGCAATACACCATCATTTTCGGACTATAAGCCGCTACTTTTTCCCCTCATTTTGCATCCTGCGCCTTATAGTCCAGTGCGGCTTAATTGTTGATTTATTTGGGTTAATAGGTAACACTTTATTTGACAGCGGTGTCATAAGACCGTCATAATAATGACATGACACTATCATGTGTATTAGTGAGTGCTTATGACAGATGTCATTTAGTTTTATCCGGCAAATTATAACCCTAAATGTCACTAACTTCATTTATGTCCAGCTCGGATCTCTTACAGCCATTCAAAAGTGAGATAATTTGCCGGACGAGACTAAATGACATTATTATAAGTAGAGCTGTCAAACGATTAAAAATTTTAATCGAGTTAATTACAGCTTAAAAATGAATTAATCGTAATTAATCGCAATTCAAACCATCTATAAAATATGCCATATTTTTCTGTAAATTATTGTTGGAATGGAAAGATAAGACACAAGAAGGATATACACATTCAACATACGGTACATAAGTACTGTATTTGTTTATTGAGACAATAAATCAACAAGATGGCATTAACATTGTTAACATTCTCTTAAAGCGATCCATGGATAGAAAGACTTGTAGTTCTTAAAAGATAAATGTTAGTACAAGTTATAGAAATTTTATATTAAAACCCCTCTTAATGTTTCCGTTTAATTAAAATTTGTAAAAAAATTCAATCAAAAAATAAACTAGTAGCTCGCCATTGTTGATGTCAATAATTACACCATGCTCACTTATTGTGCTGAAGCCCATAAAATCATTTGGACCCAGGCGCCAGCAGAGGGCGCCAAACAACGTAAAAAAAGTAACAAACGGACATTACACTGCTGTCATTTTAAACTGTTTGAGCGGGGCATGTGCGTTAATTGCGTCAAATATTTTAACGTTATTAATTTTAAAAATTAATTACCGCCCGTTAACGCGATAATTTTGACTGCCCTAATTATAAGCAATCATTAATGCTCATGACAGTGTCATGTCATAATTATGCTTGTCTTATGGCGCCACTGTCAAATAAAGCGTTTCCAGTTACCGTAACTAGTAATTAATGAAACAACTGGAACAGTAACTGAAGAAATAATTAGCTCAGAACATAAATTTGGATTGTTATTTACATCTGTAGCGCTGCAGTGCATGCTAGGAGGCATGTTGGACAACGACAGTGTTTACAGCAGGAGGTTGACTGCCTCCCCCAAGGGAGCAGTGATGGCCAAATGAAGCTTCTTGAAGCAATGAAGCTTTGCAGCCAATTGGTTCAAAGCTTCATGGTGGTTCATTTGGTCTTATGATGCCGCTGTCAAATAAAGTGTTACTGGTTAATATTTTTTGGTGTAAATATCCCATAATACAGTGTGGCTTATAGTCCAGAGGGGCTTATCTATGAACAAATGCCGTTTTCATGTCAAGTTTGGTGGGTGGCAGCTTATAGTCAGGTGCGCCTTATAGTCCGACAATTACGATAATCATGTGTCACTCCTGAACTCCAACTATGACAATAAAATTAAAGGTTTGTATGCCTCTGGTACGTCATGAATCAGGACCCATGTAATAGCTTTTTAAAAAACGTTGGCGACTGCTCCTCCATCCATTTCTTCAGGGTCATGTCGAAGGTGGTTGAGAATAAATTAAATATGAATTAGCTGATTTTAAAAAGAATATTAATAATGAGAACTGGTGCTGCCAAATGCCAATCTACATTTTGACGCATATGCTCATTTTTTTTAAGGATGAAGTGTGCCTGAAATGCAATAACTGTAAAGATAAGAGTCAACTTTATACACTAAGATTTTGTAAAGTTTTTTTTTTCCGTAATATTTTTCCTATATCCGAATTGCAGATAAAGTTCCAAAACTGAGATGTAATTTTCTCTCTTACAATTCTGATTGAAAACACATTAATGTTGTTCAATCTCTTGGGATAAAGGTGGAGAAACAAAGAACAAATATGTATTGTATTACCTCACTCATCGTATTTTCTGACAACTTTACGAGGGAAGGCTTAACAGGTCAGACGGTTTTAAGACTTTGCTGCCCTGATCAATATTTTTGTTCCCTGTAATTATCTCACCATCGCACTCATTAATTACACTTTCAAGGCTCATTTCTTGGCCACAGATGTCCATTCTGTGGGAGCATTCAGTGGGTGAAGGGGGAGGAGGAGGCCTGATTAATACGCTGTCTCTCGGTCTAAAGTTGGCCGCCACTCATGGAGGCTAAAATGCAAGTGCTTTGTCATATGAGACTTCAGCATGTGGGAGATAAATGAGCTGTTTGGTGGCCAAATCAATAAGTTCCTCTGATGAGTCAAGTTTGCAGAATGTGGAATTATCCACCAGAATCCCCCTGTAGGCCATTTCCCCACAGCATCATATTTAGCTGATTGATGATGAATAAGAGAGGGTTTGGCCATCCTGTGGTATTTGACATGTTTGAGGTCAACGCGCTTGGGTTTTGCCACTCCAAAATTATCCAATCACGCTTTTTCTCAAAGCAGCAGGCGGAAATAATCAAAGCAAAATACGAGTCAAAACCAGAACCTCGGAACTTTGGGTCGTATGTGCTAACCACTTACAAATCATGCGGCTTTTGCTCATTTTATTGTATTTTTTCCATGTTTTTTTTACTGGTACCGTTATTACCTATATTACATATTAACTATAAGGCGCACCTGACTATCGGCCACAGCTGTCCTCACTGTATTATGGGATATTTACACCAAAAGATATGAATTGATAGCACTTTATTTGACAGTAGCATCCACCATGAACCACCATTATTGCTTCAAGAAGCTTCATTTGGCCATCACTGCTCATTTGCGGGAGACAGTCAACGTCTGCTGCCGCCTGCTTTCAACATTGTTGTCGTGCAACATGCCT
Source organism: Corythoichthys intestinalis (assembly GCF_030265065.1). NCBI lineage: Eukaryota > Metazoa > Chordata > Actinopteri > Syngnathiformes > Syngnathidae > Corythoichthys > Corythoichthys intestinalis. Next base: position 34,345,404 of record NC_080403.1, on the reverse strand, counting down.
CCTAGCATGCGTTGCAGCGCTACAGATGTAAATAACAATCAAAATTCTTGTTCCATGCCAGTTCCTTCTTCAGTTACTGTTCCACTTGTTTCATTAATTGCTAGTCATGTATTTAGTAACACTTTATTTGACAGTAGCACCATAGGACTGTCATAAGACCATCATAATTATGACATGACACTGCCATGAGCATTAATGAATGCTCATGACGGACGCCAGATTGTGTCAGCCAGCAAATTATCTTTCAAATGGATGTAAAAGATCAGAGCTGGACAAAAATGGAGTTAGTGACATCATTTGCATCTGTCAAATGCATTAATCTATGCCCATGATAGTGTCATGTTGTAATTATGACGGTCTTATGGCGTTGTTATGACGCCGCTGTCAAATATAGTGTTGCCTATTAACCCAAATAAATCAACAAATAAGCCGCACTGCACAATAAGCTTCAGGATTCAAAATGATGGAAAAAGTAGCGTCTTATAGTTCGAAAATGACGGTAGTTAATGGTCAGCAGTAAATTAATTGTCCTTATTTATTCTCATACAAAAATGAGGCAATTAAGGAGAGTGCATGATTAAAACAAATAAATAAACAAAATAAAAGAAACAGCACACTGATGCTTACTGCATTCTAGCGAAGAAGAATTGCATCGCATTAAAGTTCAACCATATAAGTCATATTCACGTTAGTGCATACTTTACTGTTTTTTTCTTTTTCTTTTTGGTATTGTATTGTTTGAAACAGCAATACTCCTGCACAAATAAATAGGTGTCCAAAAAATAAATTGTGGTCTCAGAGAATACCTTTGCTAAACCTTGGAAGTGCTACATGCAGTAAATGCTGATAACATATTGCAGCATATCGGAAAAATTCATGGTGCAGAAAAAAGTTGCAAAAAGGGTTAATTTTATCAAATGGGCACAATAAGTCATGTGGAGGGCTTGAAGGATGAAACTACACATTTGTAATAGGACAAAAAATAAGCACAGATGGGACTGCAGAAAAATGGATTACCACAAATAAAGTGAATTTAAGTTATATTATAATTTAGTAGAGCTGTTTTTTAGTATTATTGGCTCAAAGTTTCAAAATGAGTAATCCAATTTGTATGCTTTATTGGGGGGGGAACTTTATCTGCTTGAATATGATCGAATTTCCATTATTTACTCGAGGTTTATCTAGATTTTCTACTCTCAGACGGTGGGTGTATCACTTATTCTGTATATTAGAGCGTTTGTGTGGGTGGGGGCGTTTAACTTCTATTTTACTAAAGATTTTTCAACAACTCTCTGGATTGGCTTTATGAAGTACTATTTCTCTCCACAGGGGGGCGACCACAAACCATTATTTGCATAAAGCAATCTTTGTCTTGGAAGCAAATCGATTTAAATAAGAAAAAAACATCCTATATTGGACAGTTTTATCCACGTGGAGGGAAAAAACCTTGGCAGTGGAATTTTGTGTTTTTTGTTGTAGCTATACTCAATGGCTTTTTACTTCTAGTGGAAAACAAATATAACTTGGCTCGGCCTCCTTTCTATAAAACGTGTGTGGGTTTTCACTAGACAGTCCAGCCTCCTCCTCCTCCCGCACTGAAACACGTTTGATAGGTTAATTGAAGCCTCTAAATTGGTCATGAAGGTGAATGGTTTTTTTTTTTTTTTTTTTTTTTTTTTTTTTTTTTTTTTTTTTTTTTTACATCTGTGCCCCCGTTGGATAGAGACAGGTCTAAGGTGTATACCTTACCAGCTCACCTGTGACCATAAGCGGATTCGTGGTGGCTGAAAAGTGTCATTGCATGTAATTGTCTTTCCAATATATATATAAAAGTTGTAAAGCAATAAAACTGCGCCAAAAATGAAAATGAACAAAAAAATATATTTTTTATAATGGGTGAAAATTATTTTTCGAAAAGATCATGTGACTAGCAACTTAGACGGTCATTTGCTTTGCATACAACCCCCCCCCCCCCCCCCCATCCCCCTAAATAAATAAATTACGGGAGGGCAATTTTATTTTTTCAAATGATTTATTTCTTCTGATTGAAGCAACTTTTTGGGGGGATTGAATTATTTAGAGTCCACAAATGTCCTACCCATAATATGGCCCAAACACAAAAAGGATTTCTTCAATCAAAGGCAACTTTTTCAATGAAAAATTAAGTGTTCAAATGCAAATTTTCCCATCTCAAATATTTTTTTGCATTCCAAAACTTTTTTTATGATTGAAATTTTTCTTTTTTGATTGAAGTGATTTTTCTTTTTGAAAATGTTTTTTGAAGCAACTAATTTTTTGATTGAATGGTAAATGATGTTACACTTATATAGCGCTTTTCCACCTTTCAAGGCGCTCAAAGCGCTTTACACTATCTCGCCATTCACCTGCTAATAAAGACAAAATTGTCCTATCATCTTAATTTTACTCAAGAAAAGCAAAGTTTACATTTTTCTATATACAATCACAATTTATTTAGGTTGAATTCCGATGTTACTATTGCCTCAGCACGAAGGCACGTCTTGCCTAGCCTGGAACTCCAGACATACTGCTGTTCCACCTATACAGTCTGGGACCCAGCTTCTTATTGGCCTCTCGAGCCCGAACGAAATCGTCCGTGCAATCAGATTAGTTTATTTGCGTGACGTGTTCTTAACGAGCAACGTCACGCTTGCGCGTCGGAAGTTGTCTCCACAACAATACAGATGGCGAACGGGAGAGCCGATGATATGTTCCTATCCGCGGTAAATTCAGTTTTAAATTACCAAAAACACATTGAGTCGCTAAAACCAACAGTCTGTCTAACGCTAGTCATGTTGAATAAACTTCTCCGCTCTCCTCGTATGTTTACGTCCTCGCGCTAGAGTTTCTTGTCGCTTTACCAACGTAACGTCTGCCTGTCGCTGATTGGTCCACTACGCTGTCTGTTTGCTGTGGCTTGCTCTGCCCTGGGAATTTGATCTGTGGAACAGTCGCCAGACTCTATAGCTGGAACAGCGGTGAGTCTGGAGGTCCACGTCTTGCCGGCTATCTGGCCCTCGTTGTCTTTAGATTGAAATGTTACATTAAATAAAACACTTAAGAGGCGCTTTTTTTTTTGTGGACGCAGAAATGTCAAAACAACTACTATTTTGCCACAAAGCAGGCGGTTGGCCAAAAATTACCTGAACATTTTAATGTAAACTTACGCTACTGTGTATGGATACAACATGGCGGCCATCACAAAACAAAAATCTTTTTAAGTTGAAAATTCTTATAAATAAATGCGTACATCCCTGAATTTCTATAGATATAAACATAGAACAGTCTAGATTCTTGGTTAAAAGCAAAAAAAAAAAAAAAAAAAAAAAAACGGGCAGTTATCATTCATTTTGCGTAAATATTTTGAGCTAAAGTTACGCTAATTTTTTCCATGCATTTTTTTCACAACGTTTCAAAGTACAAGCATGGGGCTATGTTATATAATAATTGTTTATTGTTGTTTATTGTCATTATTAGAGATGTCCCGATCGATCGGCATCGATCGGGTCCGATCACGTCATTTTCAAAGTATCGGAATCGGCAAAAAAATATCGGCCATGCCTTTTTTTAATATATATATTTTAATTAAATCGTTTTCTAATTGTATTTAACGTTACAGACATAATATGTTACGCTCATCCAGAGTCTTTAGTTTAGGCTTAAGGTAGGGTTATCAAAAATATCCCGATAATGGCGGCAATTAATTTATTAAAAAATGTGTCACGTTAAAATATTTAACGCTATTAATATATGCTCTGCACGACCCTCTCACTCATTGTCGCGCTCAATCTGTAATGACGCCGTTTTTTCCTATATAGAGAGATAAAAGGCAGCGCAAAATGAGTAGAGTGAATTTTGGCAGCCTTTGGAGCATTTCTTTAATTGGCTAAAACCTTGCAATCCCTCTCCCAATAATTAGAATTATCATGGGAAGCAATGTGGGGAAGCAAAGTGGCAACTGATCTTTGTCTTAACACCTTATGTTATTTCCCAAAGCAGAGAAGATATATCTCCTGGTAGCACGATGCACAGTCATGGTTTTACTTCACATCATGGTTCCACTTCCCATCATGCATTGGGGCATGGCTGCAGTATCATTTACTGAAAGCTCAACAAATACACTAGATGGCAATATTTAGTCACAATATACAAAGTCACAAGTCTTTCTATCCGTGGATCCCTCTCAGAGAAAGAATGTTAATAATGTAAATGCCATCTTGAGGATTTATTGTGATAATAAACAAATACAGTACTTATGTACTGTATGTTGAATGTATATATTTGTCCGAGTTTTATTTATTTTTTTCTTAATGTATTGCCAAAATGTATATGATCGGGAAAACTTATCGGGAATGATTGGAATTGAATCACGGGCAAAAAAAAGCAATCGGATCGGGAAATATCGGGATCGGCAGATACTCAAACTAAAACTAAAACTGCGCCAAAAATGAAAATGAACAAAAAAATATATTTTTTATAATGGGTGAAAATTATTTTTCGAAAAGATCATGTGACTAGCAACTTAGACGGTCATTTGCTTTGCATACAACCCCCCCCCCCCCATCCCCCTAAATAAATAAATTACGGGAGGGCAATTTTATTTTTTCAAATGATTTATTTCTTCTGATTGAAGCAACTTTTTGGGGGGATTGAATTATTTAGAGTCCACAAATGTCCTACCCATAATATGGCCCAAACACAAAAAGGATTTCTTCAATCAAAGGCAACTTTTTCAATGAAAAATTAAGTGTTCAAATGCAAATTTTCCCATCTCAAATATTTTTTTGCATTCCAAAACTTTTTTTATGATTGAAATTTTTCTTTTTTGATTGAAGTGATTTTTCTTTTTGAAAATGTTTTTTGAAGCAACTAATTTTTTGATTGAATGGTAAATGATGTTACACTTATATAGCGCTTTTCCACCTTTCAAGGCGCTCAAAGCGCTTTACACTATCTCGCCATTCACCTGCTAATAAAGACAAAATTGTCCTATCATCTTAATTTTACTCAAGAAAAGCAAAGTTTACATTTTTCTATATACAATCACAATTTATTTAGGTTGAATTCCGATGTTACTATTGCCTCAGCACGAAGGCACGTCTTGCCTAGCCTGGAACTCCAGACATACTGCTGTTCCACCTATACAGTCTGGGACCCAGCTTCTTATTGGCCTCTCGAGCCCGAACGAAATCGTCCGTGCAATCAGATTAGTTTATTTGCGTGACGTGTTCTTAACGAGCAACGTCACGCTTGCGCGTCGGAAGTTGTCTCCACAACAATACAGATGGCGAACGGGAGAGCCGATGATATGTTCCTATCCGCGGTAAATTCAGTTTTAAATTACCAAAAACACATTGAGTCGCTAAAACCAACAGTCTGTCTAACGCTAGTCATGTTGAATAAACTTCTCCGCTCTCCTCGTATGTTTACGTCCTCGCGCTAGAGTTTCTTGTCGCTTTACCAACGTAACGTCTGCCTGTCGCTGATTGGTCCACTACGCTGTCTGTTTGCTGTGGCTTGCTCTGCCCTGGGAATTTGATCTGTGGAACAGTCGCCAGACTCTATAGCTGGAACAGCGGTGAGTCTGGAGGTCCACGTCTTGCCGGCTATCTGGCCCTCGTTGTCTTTAGATTGAAATGTTACATTAAATAAAACACTTAAGAGGCGCTTTTTTTTTTGTGGACGCAGAAATGTCAAAACAACTACTATTTTGCCACAAAGCAGGCGGTTGGCCAAAAATTACCTGAACATTTTAATGTAAACTTACGCTACTGTGTATGGATACAACATGGCGGCCATCACAAAACAAAAATCTTTTTAAGTTGAAAATTCTTATAAATAAATGCGTACATCCCTGAATTTCTATAGATATAAACATAGAACAGTCTAGATTCTTGGTTAAAAGCAAAAAAAAAAAAAAAAAAAAAAAAAACGGGCAGTTATCATTCATTTTGCGTAAATATTTTGAGCTAAAGTTACGCTAATTTTTTCCATGCATTTTTTTCACAACGTTTCAAAGTACAAGCATGGGGCTATGTTATATAATAATTGTTTATTGTTGTTTATTGTCATTATTAGAGATGTCCCGATCGATCGGCATCGATCGGGTCCGATCACGTCATTTTCAAAGTATCGGAATCGGCAAAAAAATATCGGCCATGCCTTTTTTTAATATATATATTTTAATTAAATCGTTTTCTAATTGTATTTAACGTTACAGACATAATATGTTACGCTCATCCAGAGTCTTTAGTTTAGGCTTAAGGTAGGGTTATCAAAAATATCCCGATAATGGCGGCAATTAATTTATTAAAAAATGTGTCACGTTAAAATATTTAACGCTATTAATATATGCTCTGCACGACCCTCTCACTCATTGTCGCGCTCAATCTGTAATGACGCCGTTTTTTCCTATATAGAGAGATAAAAGGCAGCGCAAAATGAGTAGAGTGAATTTTGGCAGCCTTTGGAGCATTTCTTTAATTGGCTAAAACCTTGCAATCCCTCTCCCAATAATTAGAATTATCATGGGAAGCAATGTGGGGAAGCAAAGTGGCAACTGATCTTTGTCTTAACACCTTATGTTATTTCCCAAAGCAGAGAAGATATATCTCCTGGTAGCACGATGCACAGTCATGGTTTTACTTCACATCATGGTTCCACTTCCCATCATGCATTGGGGCATGGCTGCAGTATCATTTACTGAAAGCTCAACAAATACACTAGATGGCAATATTTAGTCACAATATACAAAGTCACAAGTCTTTCTATCCGTGGATCCCTCTCAGAGAAAGAATGTTAATAATGTAAATGCCATCTTGAGGATTTATTGTGATAATAAACAAATACAGTACTTATGTACTGTATGTTGAATGTATATATTTGTCCGAGTTTTATTTATTTTTTTCTTAATGTATTGCCAAAATGTATATGATCGGGAAAACTTATCGGGAATGATTGGAATTGAATCACGGGCAAAAAAAAGCAATCGGATCGGGAAATATCGGGATCGGCAGATACTCAAACTAAAACGATCGGGATCGGATCGGGAGCAAAAAAACATGATCGGAACAACCCTAGTCATTATCATTGGTATCATTGACAGTTACAAGATAGCATTGTGATAAGATTAATTAACCCAAGAAAAGACAAGGGATGACGGGAGAAGCCTGGGCTTATTTAATCCCATCCCCAGTAACCAAAGGACGTGAATCTTGGCATGACAGTGTAGACATTTCACATTGCGATACAAGTGTAATTTTTTATTTTATTTTTTTAAACACATGAATTATCTTCCCAGTAATTACTATGAATACTCAACCAAATCACTCTCGAGACACTCCTGCCTGCTTGTATGCAGTAAAACTTTCGTCCTTTTTTCCACCCAAATGCGGCGTTTGAACGCAGCGTATGTTTAAGTTTATAACAGTGAAAGCTAAACGCTCTGACTGGGTCGGCCCCCAACAGGAAGGTGTAGTGCAATGTTTGCGGGAGCTGTCTTGTCAACTGATGAAGTTTATGGATAAGCACAATAGGAAATTAACCTTATTGTCGATTTTTTTTTCCAATGTGCATTTCAACTTTTAACCTATTAGTGCCTCCTAACAAGAAGCATATCTTCACATGCTGTCATGAACATAGCATAGCAAGCTCAACTAAAGAATTACTTTAGTCAGCTGTGGCAGATTAATTTGTATGGATTGAGTGGATAAATCTTTTGGCAAATTGAGGCTTTAACTTAATTTCCCTCTCAAAAGCCAGTCTTTGCTTTCGCCTCGGAAATTAATTTTCCACCCCGATAGACAAACTTGGCCGTTTCATCCCCTTTTCTTCCTTTTTTTTCTTGCTTGAGGCAGGAAGCGAACACAGGAGGTTTTGTCCTCCGCGGTGGAGGAGGCCCCCCACTTCTCCCGGCAAGTCAACTTGATGTTGGGAGATGAGACGGGAAACAGGTGTCACCCATGACCTTCAGTGTTCAAACACTACAGGCTTCCCAGTGAGGAGCGCTCCAAGGGGGGCTAAAGGACTGATCTCCTCACAAGCTACTCTACCTGGTCTCGTCCATCCTCCTTCTCACCGTTGTGCCAGTTACAAATACAGAATGACCTACAGTGTATCACAAAAGTGAGTACACCCCTCGCATTTCTGCAGATATTTAAGTACCGTATTGGCCCGAATATAAGACGGTGTTTTATGCATTGAAATAAGACTGAAAAAGTGGGGGTCATCTTATATTCGCGGTCTAGATGTTATACCCATTCACGACGCTAGATGGTGCCAGATATCATTGAAGCGATGTTCTGTCATGACAGATCTCAGCTGCTCTCATGTTTAACCAATTTGCATTATTTTACTGTAATGTTTTTCCTTATTCAGATGTGTTTAAAGACCACAGTTACAGTTAGACTTCACTTTGGTGGTTAATGCAGTTATTGCAATTTAGTTGTTTTATCACAATAGATTGGTTTATTTACATTTCAAAAACTAGAAGCCATTCATTTACGAATGTGATTGCACTTTAGATTACATATTTAAATGTTCAGATATTAAGATTTGAATGAGGCAAAATAACATGCTTTTTCTCTTAAATATATTGTTATAATCATTTGTTTCAGATGTACTGTAATTATTTTCTGTATATAAATTAATTTGGTGTTCAAAAAGTCTTTTTCCAAACTTGAGTCTTGAAAAAGAGGGGGTCATCTTATAATCAGGGCCGTCTTATATTCGGGCCAATACGGTATATCTATTCATGGGACAACACTGACAAAATGACACTTTGACACAACGAAAAGTAGTCTGTGCGCAGCTTATATAATGGAGTTAATTTATTTTCCCGTCAAAATAACTCAAAATATAGCCATTAATATCTAAACCCCTGGCAACAAAAGTGAGTACACCGCATGGGAACTACGTACATCCCTAAATGTCCAAATTGAGTACTGCTGGTCAATTTCACTCCAAAATGTCATGTGACCATTACATGAGTGCTGTCAGCATTGCTGCAGAGATTGAAGAGGTGTGGGGTCAGCCTGTTAGTGCTCAGACCATATGCTGTACTCTACATCAAATTGGTGTGCATGGCTGTCACCCCAGGGGGAAGCCTCTTCTGAACACGGTACACAAGAAAGCCAGCAAACAGTTTGCTGAAGACATGTCAACAAAGCACATGGATTACTGGAACCATGTCCTATGGTCTGATGAGACGAAGATTAATTTGTTTGGTTCTGATGGTCTCAAGCATGTGTGGCGGCGACCAGGTGAGGAGTACAAAGATAAGTTTGTCATGCCTACAGTCAAGCATGGTGGTGGGAAGGACCCCCCCACACACACACACCTCTTCAATCTTTGCAGCAATGCTGACAACACTCCTGTAACGAGTCACTTGACATTTTGGAGGGAAAATGACAAGCAGTACTCAATTTGGAAATTTAGGGATATACGTAGTTCCCATGCGGTGTACTCACTTTTGTTGCCAGGGGTTTAGACATTAATGGCTATATTTTGAGTTATATTGAGGGGAAAATAAATTAACTCTATTATATAAGCTGCACACAGACTACTTTTCATTGTGTCAAAGTGTCATTTTGTTAGTGTTGTTCCATGAAAAGATATACTTAAATTGCTGTTGGAGATTATTTCTGTCACAGTTGATGCATACCAAGATTGTGTGTGAAACTATAGGTTTGTCTTAGGCTCTCACCTCTACCTTACATACAGTAGATGACCTCAAGGACAGAGAAGGCAACACAATGTAATAACCTCTAAATCTCAGCCAGGGTTCATGTGAAGCTGAAGACATTATGGAAGTTCACTGCAAAGACGGATAAGAGTTTCAGTACGTCTCTCAACGCCTCTGCTGCCATTCATGCTGGTTTCTCATGAGAATAAGATTAATTCCACAGATTATTATCAAGGTCAAATAAAGTACTTACTGTTAGCCAGTGATCAGAAGAAGTTGATGCATTCTTCTAACTTCTTCAACAGGTTAAGGACATGGTGCATCTTCAGTTAAGTACGAAGCATAAAAGGTGCATAAAAGAAAAGAAAACTCCCTCATACAACGAAATGCCAAGGTCCGAGAAGAAAAGCTTTTAAAATTTTGTTTTTCATCTAAAAAGTTTTAATAAAGCAACAATCTGTAAGTCTTCGAGCATTTGTCTGAAAATGTGCCTGTTTATGGACTAATGGTTATTTGTGTTGTGTGTCCATGGCATGACACTGAGAGCCAACTGTTTGACAAAGAGGCCACAGAAGACAGATGGCAACCAAATGCCTTTTATTGGTTGCCTTACCACATGTGCATCTCTATCATAGCCATGAATACTGCAGGGATGCAAAGTCTCTCCCACTCGCTTCCTTGATCGTCTAAGCTTCCATGACCATCAACTCATTCCAACTAAATGAGCATGACATTTCTACATGCAATATACTGACACCACTGTACTCTCCACTGTATATGCATTCATAAACAGAATTTTTTTGCATAAATGCTGTGTGCACATACTGAAGATGGTTGCATGTATGCGTCCGAGTGTCATATTGCCATACTATGTGCTGATACAGAGCCTGGAGCTACAAGTAGCACCTGGTGTGTGAGAGCAGTTCACCAGCTGCTCATGATTGAGTGTCACATGCACATACATGAACACGAACACACATTCATATTTGTGTCGCATGCTCACAACTTTATGTTTGTTCAGTCCATTCCTGACACGCTTGCATGTACATTTTAAAAAAGTGTTGCATTCACATATGCTGGTTGGTGTCACACACAGCCTATAGCAGTGATCCCCAACCACTGCGCCATTTGCAATATGGCCGCAGAGAAATAATAAATCATTTGTTAACGACCGCAATCAGGCCTGTGGCCTTGACGCAACAATATCGCTGTCTACTCTATACACCAGGGGTCATTAATTAAAAATCCTCTGGGTCCGAAATTAAGAAATTACAACAATCTCGGGTCCGGAAATATTTTTTATGCTTTTTTTTCCCAAAAAATACAAACATATCTTTACGTGGCCATGCTGATAATTACAACATTCAAAAATGTAAAAAAAATATAAAAAATAAATGTATAGTAAGTAATGAATAATATTTCATAATAATTAATTAGTATTAAATAATAAAGCGATCATATTGAGCCCTCAATTCCGCTTTTTTGAGAACGGATAGCAGAGTTCGTAGGGAAACTTTGCGACTTTTCAACTTGCTGCTTTTTACAAGCGCTACCGTTGTTCGGCCATTCTTTACTACGCGGCGAAACGTCTACACAACGCTCAGCGCGCTTGCGCAAGCATCCGAACGCATGCGTACATCGGTCAGAAGCGGCGAGTACTCACTATTTTTGTTTTTATTTAGTTTTTTAGAACCTTTTCATTGCCTCAAAAATACTTTTTGCATGTATTACCCTCTCATACTTTTAACCATTGAGATTTTTTATGTTAGCTTTGAAGCAGTTGACCACATTAGTCACGTAGCGTATTTAAACCGTCCTTATTTGGTATAACTGCATTTAAGTATTTTCTTAAGGCATTTTTAGTACATTCTGCCTGTATGCATCCAAACAAAACAAGTTTAGCGCGCACGGTAGTACTTTGGGTGTCAAATTCGACTAATGTAGGACGTTTTGCCGATGTAGCAGATTTTGGCAGAACACCGTCTCTGAACAGATGAGGCATAGCGGTCTTGTACTGCCGCCAGGTAAAATGAACAAAAATGTGTTGGTCTACTCCTCCTTAAACACTCTGTTTTCTGCATCAATCTTGCGTAGTTTTGAGCACGCCATTTGCCGTACCTTTTCACCTCTTCCTCCAACTTCATTCGGCTCAGTTTTTGGCTGTCACTCCGCGGAGTCTGGAAAGCGAAGGTGAGACATGCTGTTCTAAAAATAACTTTCAAATGCTTCACTCCCATTGGCTGGCTCACGCGCATCACCGCTAAGGTTTTTGTTTGTTGCCCACCTCCGCTCTGCAAACCCGCAGAAAAAAAGGATTTTTGTTGTTGCAACGTGTATTAGTCCGGACAGCTTGAGATCCAGTCCAGACGGCTTGGGGGTCCGGAACCAGACCGAGGTCCGCGGTTCCGTGACCTCTGCTATAGACTAATCGAGTAAAGCTTTGTGTAGGTCGCCATCTAGTGGTCGGTCGGAATTGCTGTGTTTGCACACCTATAGCAGCCCAGAGGCTGTCAATGTAAACAGTAACTTTAGCTGCTGTTGATGTCTTTGGACAGTTTTTTTTATTGGGAAAAGGCCACCTGTTGAGCCAGAAGAGGAGCATACAAACAAGTCCATTTCGCACTATATGTGGCTAAAAGCTAGAAAACGAGGCAACAAAAGCAAATGCACTGAAAGCATCATACCTCATGGTATTGCTAAACTTACGAAAACTCATTATGCTTGCGACCACAGATATTTGTTGCCAAGTTTTAGGAGAGGTTGCTGTTAAAAAAAAGGGTTGATTCAGCACATGTTGAGTGACATTTTCCCTGCACTTAATATTCCTTTTTAGCCCTGTCGTGTTATTTTATATTTACTGTCATTTTCTGCCACACATTGCCATTCCGTGAAAAAAAAAAGCCCACATTACACTGGTCCGTGGTGCAAAAAAGGTTGGGGACCACTGGCCTATAGTGCATGAATGCATATTTGTGGCAAGGACTGGTTGACTGAATGCAGATACTGAGAACCCTTAGGTATTAAAAAACAAGTTTTATGTTTTCCTGAAATAATTTGGAGGATGTAACAAAATCCAAGGTCTTTACTAGAGCCGCACGATAATTATCGGTCCGATAATAGGAATTATGACGTCATTCCAATAAATCCAATAACAATACATTTTATCGGTCCTTTTAATAATATTTTTGGTGTCGGATTGGGATGTGTGTGTTTGTTTCCACTCCTGTTTTGCCAGTATGCAAAGTTTTGTTACTGTTCTAGAGGCCGTATTTTTCCTTCACTGAGTTACGTATAAACCTTTCTATGGCAATTTGCAAATGTTTGCATTTTACAGTGTTATGTTTACAAGTTATTGTGAGGCCTTTTGGTTATTGATAGGCTTGCTGTTCTATAATTGCCAGGCTAAGAAAGTTGTTTCATGGACCAAGACCACAAAAGTCTCTTCTCCCGTGAACCAAATGTTTTACCTGTTGGGTTTATGTTTGTTTTAGATCAGTGCTCATTGTTCAGGGGAACACATCGTCAATGATATTGATTGATTGATATACATTTAAAAAATTATATATATTATTGGTTATCATATCGGTATCGGCCTTGAGGAGCAGAAAGTTATCGATATCGGTATCGGTTTCAAAAAATGGATATCGTGTATCCTTAGTCTTTACACTATCTAATGATGTCATACAGTGATCCTCGCTACGTCGCGCTTCAAACTTCACGCCCTCAGTTCATCACAGATTTTTTTTCAATTAAAAAATCAATAAAGAAATACAGATGAGCTGTCCTGAGTCGATCACGTAGTCTCACTCTCCCTCCCTTTCCCTGCTCTTTGTTAGTCAGGCAGTGCACTGGAGTTGCTTATTAAAGTTAATGATGATTGACAGACGTGAAGGTTTGATCTTGCCAGAGATGATTGGAAGGTGAAACTTCAAAGCACAGCATGCATCAATCATCGTTTAGCTTGTTAAACAGTTGCTGAGGAAACTCATTATGTGTAAGTAAGCAGCTTCAGTGGATTTGAGTGGACTCACTCAATGAATAATTTAATAAAGACAAGCATTTTTCAACTTTATTCTCGTTTAAAAATAATTCGGTGGGACAGTAACATGTTTTAAACCTATCATAATTATTACATCTGAAGTGCCTAAAACCCATTTATTAAAATATACATACATAAAAGTTGTTTTCTAATTATACTTTGAGAAAAAATAACATGTCGTATATGTATCTCTTTCCAACGCTAAATCTGAATAAATACATTGAACACACACACACATTTTTTTTTCCGGGGGCGCTTCTTCGCAGTTTTCACTTTCACTGGTCCCCATTAACCGTGAAAAACGATGGATCACTGTATATCATTTATATCTCCTGTATTCAAAATACTTGATTTTATCGACCAGTATGCAAAACAAAGTAACTGATTCATGGTCCCTCTAGAATGCTGACTATCTCACAATGGTGCCCTTAGTTCTGTTTATTGGCCTTTCAGTTAATCCCTATTCTTGTTGACTAATTCATTCTGAGAAAAGAACAATAATGGTCATGATCCAAAGCTATTTTCCACCAAGCAGTACAATTTGTATTGTCCCAACATTGTGGGCCATAAATCCTGATCAGTCTTGTTTTTCCACGTCATTATGTCAAGGCGGGTCACACGAAGACAGTGCCATTTGGCAATTTGATTTTCCGAATCACCGGGTGATTTGTACTATTGGTGAAAGCGGTCATTTCAACCAGACGGTCGATTTTAGGCAATGTCTTGGTATTGTACAGCTGAACACAGGCAACATTAAAAGCTTTTCTTTTACACTATCTAATGTCTTAAAGGGAACCTCAGACGTAAAGACTTGTTGGCTCTAATACTTGTTGGTTACAATTGTTCTCTTTTACTAAAACATGTTATTAGAAACACATATATTATTGCTATTGATTTAAAAAGCTCAAAAATTTAATACACGACCTGCAGAGGGTGCCATGTTTTACACATCAATGCACGCTGGGGTTGATGACGCGGTTGGACTGGACTTGGAGAATAGCTGTGCTAGCTAGCAAGCGAAGCTAGTATGACGACTGGCATGATTTTGTCACATTCTGCTGCTGGTCAGATTGTTTTGTTACAGAGCTGTGGGATGAGTTCCCAATGTCGTACCTGCATCCAATTCCAACTCATCAGCAGTGTCTTTAAACCGATCCTAGGCGGCTTACCGAGACTGACTTGCTGCTATTTGACAGTTTGTATATCCCTTCATTGCGAGTTGCATCATTGCCTTGTTTTTTGTTATTTGTCTGACTTTCACCGCGGTTTTCATTCGTTTTTTTTTTATTTTATTGATCCCGACCTACTGTCACGGACCCTTTTTGTGTCTCCCTTTTGTTTGTGTGTGTTTTTTTTTTTTTGAGTGTTCAATAAACCCTTATCCGCAATCCCTATATTATTGCTGTCTCCTTGCTGTCTGAAGTGAACAGCGTTTTCCAATTTCGTGGTCAAGCCAGCCACACTTTCTTTTCAGTTGCGCTTCCCTTTTAGGTTTTACCGCACAGACAGACAACGCATGTGGGTTGCGATTCCTTTATAATTAAAATCATGACTCTAACATCACCGGGAAGTTTAGTCCTGGCCTATACGCTCCTCTGTTGCACGAGAAACTAAGTTCGAATCCCACTGGAGATCTTTGTTTAATTGCGTTTGCTGCTCGTTTTATGATATATCGACAGTGCTGTTCTGCCCATCACTTTTCCGCTAAAGTTCACATTGGAAGAGAAGAACCAACAACATGTTTATGTAGCTAACGAGTGACACTGTGGAAGTACGGCAGCGCTGCCCAGTGACGTCACCACACAGAGTGCATTGTGGCATCAACAAAAATGGCGACCTACGAGTCGAAATTATTTTTCAAATTTTATAAAAATTAAAACATTATGAGAGGTTTGAATATCTAATTATTATACCTCATACTAACATTTATCTTTTAAGAATTCAAGTCTTTCTGTCCATGGCGCTCTTTAAGTTTGGGCTAAGATTGAAGTTTAAATAACACAAAAGGCACAATATTACTACGAGGTACAGTTCAAAGTGCTTTGCAAAACAAATATGCAAGTATGAAGGCTAGCAAAGATACCATAAAACCTGATTATCTATTGTTCCTGGTCCCACACATAGTAAAATGGATTTCATACATTTTCCCCAAAACATACTGATCTGAAACCACAATGGTGTCATGGTGAGCAAGCACTCTGTGAACTGGAATAGAATAAAAAGCGGAAGTGAAAAATCGTAGTTGGACTCACTCTACTTGAGTCACCTCTGTGGCTTGAAATGTGACGAACAGAGTGACTAACACATTCTCCCAACGCTGACTAATCTAATCAGCTGTATTACAGTAAAGACAGGCTGGAGGTGAAGCTAAATACGTGCCAGTAACCTGACACTCAACAGATTAATTTGCCTTCAAACAAGACAGCAAGTTCTCCCATATCACAAAATAGGGCTATAGAGTATATAATTAGCTCTAGATATCGCATACTGTCAAGATGTTGTGTTAAACCATTCATGATACGGTGGTAGGTGGGTCCCACTTTTCTTTTACCATGGCTCTCTGGGGGCTGGATGAGGGTCCAGTGGGTTTCGGCGGCAAGTTGTGTGGAGTGGTGGCGGGGTCATGGTCGTGTGCTCCTTGCCTGGCACCGCCAGACTATTCTCCCTGTATTTTTCAAACACTGTGAGAAGAGTCTGGGACCCATCTCCTTATTCGCCTCTCGAGCCAGAACGAAATCATCCGTGCAATCAGATTCGTTTATTTGCAACGACCGTTGACATGTTTTTTTAAGGAGCAACGTCACTCTTGTGCGTTGGAAGTCTTCTCCACAACAACACAGATGGCAAATGAGAGAGCCGAGAATATCTTCCAATGCGCAGTAAATTCAGTTTTACTGTAAATGACCAAAAACACATCAAGTCGCTAAAACCAACAGTCTATCTCGAGCTAGCCATGTTAGATAAACTTCTTCGTTCTCCGCTCTCCTCGTATGTTTATTCCCTCACACTGGTTTCTTGTCGCTTTATCAACGGCACGTCCACCCGTCGCTGATTGGGCCACTCCGCTGTCTGTTTGCTGTGGCTTGCCCCGCCCTGGGAATTTGATCCGCCGAATGGTCACCAGACTCTATCGCTGGAACAGCGTTGCGTCTGGTTTACCAGGCAAGTGTGCTCCCTTTTCTAATTCCCGAAGGCTGGTGGGATGACTAGGATGGGCTTAGGGAAAGCCCTGTGTCCTGATGAAGTGGATGGTGTTCCATTGGCTACAGCCGCAGGTGGCGAAGCGCGCCGTGCCTGCTGTGCTCCAGGATGGTATGAGCAGAGCCAGGCCTGTCCAACGGCTTCCAATGTCCAGTTTTTGTCTCTGCATGAGTAGCACAAGTCAGTAGGTACTCGCATGACTAGATGCCTCCACACATTTATCCATCCATCCATTATCTTCCGCTTAGTCCGGGGTCGGGTCGCGGGGGCAGCAGCTTTAGCAGGGAAGCCCAGACTTCCCTCTCCCCAGCCACTTCAGCCAGCTCCTCCGGCGGGATTCCAAGGCGTTCCCAGGCCAGCCGAGCGACACAGTCTCTCCAGCGTGTCCTGGGTCGTCCCCGGGGCCTCCCGCCGGTGGGACATGCCTGGAACACCTCTCCAGGGAGGCGTCCAGGAGGCATCCGAACCAGATGCCCGAGCCACCTCAACTGGCTCCTCTCAACGCGGAGGAGTAGCGGCTCAACACCAAGCCCCTCCCGGATGACCGGGCTTCTCACCCTATCTCTAAGGGAGAGCCCGGAAACCCTGCGGAGGAAACTCATAACGGCCGCTTGTATCCGAGATCTTGTTCTTTCGGTCACAACCCACATCTCGTGACCATAGGTGAGGGTAGGAACGTAGATCGACCGGTAAATCGAGAGCTTCGCCTTTTGGCTCAGCTCCTTCTTCACCACAACGGACCGGTGCAGAGGTCACATTTACCTCTGTATAAAAATGTTTATGCCATTACCCATCACATAGCTAAAGGTCGAATGTTGACTCATTCAAACTCACAGGTGATTTGTCCTAATACTGCGTTACCCACTACATATTACCAACATTGCTTTCCATATCACACTTCTATCTGACCTATCTTCCTTCTTCTTATCCTCCTTTAGTATCCCCTCCCCACATGATTAGCCTGGAACTCCAGACTCACCGCTGTTCCAGCTATAGAGTCTGGCGACTGTTCCACGGATCAAATTCCCAGGGCGGAGCAAGCCACAGCAAACAGACAGCTGAGTGGACCAATGGTAAAGCGACAAGAAACTCTAGCGCGAGGACATAAACATACGAGGAAAGCAGAGAACGGAGAAGTTTATTCCAAATGGCTAGCGCGAGACAGACTGTTGGATTTAGTGATTCAATGTGTTTTTGGTCATTTAAAGCTTAATTTACCGCGGACAGGAACATATTCTCGGCTCTCCCGTTTGCAATCTGTGTTGTTGTGGAGACGACCTCCGACGCGCAAGAGTGACGTTGCTCGTGAAGAACACGTCACGCAAATAAAAGAATCTGATTGCACGGACAATTTCGTTCGGTCTTGAAAGTCCAATAAGGAGCTGAGTCCCAGACTCTATTGCTGGAACAGCGGTGAGTCTGGAGTTCCAGGGTACCACATGATGTCCCCCTTGATAAGAGTAATCATATCAATAAGCAATACGACTTACATTAGGTCGTATGTACAGTATATTCAATCATGTTTTTGTGTCAATTTTCCCTCTACCCTCTAACGCTTTACTGTCCAGCTGCATTCTCTGATTAAACAACACAATATAAACAACCACAAAGGGAGTACAGTACACCAATCTCCCATGTTGTGTTGGATCCAATCGATTTAACAATATGCATATTTGGAGAAAATTTTTACAACATTTAACAACCTTGAAACCTGAAATTTTCTCCATCTGCTTTTGTAGTTAGAAGTATTTGTTAGGAAGGGACACAAGGGTAAGGTGAGGCAAGGAAACCATCATGCCTTCTTTCGGAGATGGACAAGACCCCATTATCCACCATCCTCCTTGTCTGAGTGGGGGTTCATAATTGGACCTTTGTGCTGTGTGCGAATTCTTCGCCTGCACACACTTTCCCAGACTGCATCCAGCTACCAAACAGATGGGGTTTGTAAGCAGAAAACGCACGCACAAACAGTCTCTCAAAGTGTGTCCATGGAACATGTCGCACACACACACCCCAGGAAGATATGCAGCGCAATAACTAGTGAAACTTTTTGAAAGAGCCTTGCACCTAGTAATGTGTTAGTCTGAAATTCTACAGTAATAATGTGATCTATTTGAATTGCAGGAGAAAACTTGACGTGACAAGGAAAGAGCAAAGTTTGTTTGGTTTTCTTTCCCTATTATTCAGATTATTGCTGAACACTGTGGCAAGTTGCATGTCAGGGAGGGAAGAACGGAATCTCCGAGGCAACCACAGGGCCTGCAATTGTTGTTAGTCCTTTAGAGCCTGCAGCTGCAATGGCACTTGTCTGAAAGAGTTCTGTTTTGGCCATTGGTAATAGTGCAGAGAAGGGGCAGGAGGATTGAGGAGTAGGCCTTACTTTTCAGGCTTTTAAAAATAACAAAAGCATTTTTCCTCTTTTGTCCTCCTTTCATCTCTGTTTTAATTGCTGATCTTCCTGTGCATGTGTGTTTGCTTTTTTTTACTCCTCTTTTTCTTTTGCTTTCTAACTTTTCTTGGTATGACATTAACAGATTGTCAAACCTGCATGGTTGACCTATTACATATGACAGGTCTTTTATCTGATGTACTATTGTTGAACATCTCTTCTGTTCAGGTTTGCAAGCAATGGCGAAGCACAGTGAAAAGCGCTAAAATGTGAGCGGTATTGTTTTGATTATCATTTGTTTGTTTCAGTAAATTCAGGCATAGACTTCACTATCAGCTGACGGGAAACACGGCCACTCAGTAGGGGGCCTATTTTAAAAAACTTAAAATTTAAATATTTTCGAAACCAAAGCCACTAGCGACCTTAAACCAAAACAGGCACATCCCTTAGGCATATACAGTTGTGGTCAAAAATTTACATACACTTGTGAAGAACATAATGTCATGGCTCTCCTGAGTTTCCAGTTATTTCTACAACTCTGATTTTTCTCCAATAGAGTGATTGGAACAGATACTTCTTTGTCACAAAAAACATTCATGAAGTTTGGTTCTTTTATGACTTTATTATGGGTTAACAGAAAAAGTGATCAAATCTGCTGGGTCAAAAATATACATACATGGATCTGAAAAAGCGAATCATTGACTTGAACAAGTCAGGAAAGTCACTTGGAGCCATTTCAAAGTAGCTGCAGGTCCCAAGAGGAACAGTGCAAACAATTGTTTGTAAGTATAAAGTGCATGGCACTGTTTTGTCACTGCCACGATCAGGAAGAAAACGCAAGCTATCACCTGCTGCTGAGAGAAAATTGGTCAGGAGGGTGAAGATTCAACCGAGAATCACCAAAAAGCAGATCTGCCAAGAATTAGTAGCTGCTGGAACACAGGTGCCAGTGTCCACAGTCAAGCGTGTTTTGCATCTCCATGGACTGAGAGGCTGCCGTGCAAGAAGGAAGCCCTTGCTCCAAAAGCGGCATCTTAAGGCGCGACTGAAGTTTGCTGCTGATCACATGGACAAAGATAAGACCTTCTGGAGGAAAGTTCTGTGGTCAGACGAAACAAAAATCGAGCTGTTTTGCCACAATGCCCAGCAATATGTTTGGAGGAGAAAAGGTGAGGCCTTTAACCCCAAGTACACCATGCCTACCGTCAAGCACGGTGGTGGTAGTATTATGCTGTGGGGCTGTTTTGCTACCAATGGAACTGGTGCTTTACAGAGAGTAAATGGGATAATGAAGAAGGAGGATTACCTTCAAATTCTTCAAGATAACCTAACGTCATCAGCCCGAAGATTGGGTCTTGGGCGCAGTTGGGTGTTCCAACAGGACAATGACCCCAAACACACATCAAAAGTGGTAATGGAATGGCTAAATCAGGCTAGAATTATGGTTTTCGAATGGCCTTCCCAAAGTCATGACTGAACCCCATTGAGAACTTGTGGACAATGCTGAAGAAACAAGTCCATGTCAGAAAGCCATCAAATTTAACTGAACTGCATCAATTCTGTCAAGAGGAGTGGTCAAAGATTCAACCAGAAGCTTGCCAGAAGCTTGTGGATGGCTACCAAAAGCGCCTAATTGAAGTGAAAATGGCCAAGGGACATGTTACCAAATATTAGCGCTGCTGTATGTATATTTTTGACCCAGCAGATTTGATCACTTTTTTCTGTTCACCCATAATAAAGTCATAAAAGAACCAAACTTCATGAATGTTTTTTGTGACAAAGAAGTATCTGTTCCAATCACTCTATCAGAGAAAAATCAGAGTTGTAGAAATAACTGGAAACTCAAGGGAGCCATGACATTATGTTCTTCACAAGTGTATGTAAACATTTGACCACAACTGTATGAATCTCCATGAGCAGCAGCATAAAAAAAAATCAAAGTTGTTCCCTAATAAAATCCCGACTAATTATTTTTTTGTGTAACAAAACTTAAAATGGCTATAAAATTCTCAGGTTTTACGTTACGTGCACATAAATCACCAAAAGCAGTGATAATCACCAATATTTCCAAGATCAAGAGCAATATTTAACATATCATGTAAATTTTTGCCCGAAATATCCATCCATCCATCCATCCATCCATCCATCCATCCATCCATCCATCCATCCATCCATCCATCCATCCATCCATCCATCCATCATCTGCCGCTTAATCCGGGATCGGGTCGCGGGGGCAGTAGCTTTAGCGGGGAAGTTCTGACTTCCCTCTCCCCAGCCACTTCAACCAGCTCATCTGATGGGATCCCAGGGCGTTCCTAGGCCAGCCGAGAGACATGGTCTCTTCAGCGTGTCCTGGGTCATCCACGGGGCCTCCTGTCGATGGGAGATGCCCGGAACACCTCTCCAGGGAGACGTCCAGGAGGCATCCGAACCAGTTGCCCGAACCACCTCAACTGGCTCTTCTCAATGCGGAGGAGTAGCGGCTTGACACCGAGTCCCTCCCGGATGACCGAGCTTCTTACCCTATTTCTAAGTCAGTGCTTCTCAGTTATTTTCTGTTACGCCACCCCAAGGAAGACATAAATGTTTCGTCCCCCCCAAACTCTCTGCTGCCACTGTAAATTTGTCTATAAAATTACTATTATAAGTACGCCTCTGTCTAACATTGTGTCCTTTTTTTTTCTAGTTGAAAAAAAAGTAACATAGATCAAGTTATATTGAAGTACTTTATCAACATTGTTTTGTTTGTAACAGAAAAGACTTAACGCACATCAATTTGCCTGAATAAAATAAAAAAAAAAGGTCACATCCAAACTGTAAAAATACACTCAAGGTACATTTTTGACCAGTTGATGCTGAAAAATAAAATTTAATAAATTAGTGAATAATAATAAATTCAAATTGATTCGAAACATTAACTCATGAGGACAACATGCCAAAAAATTTTACCGAAAAAAACAAAACTGAATAGAATTTTTAAAAAAGAGTGTTTTTGGACAGAAGGACAGTTTTTATTTTTGCTGCTCACAGTATCACCTCCTTTGCAATGGTGTGGGGTTATTTTGCACTGACCATGCTAACAGTGCTCACTGGTTTACTGATAAAGCGGAGCGATTGTTGGCAATATTCGGCACGTTTTTGCTAAAAAACAATCAAGTGGCTTATCAATGAGATTGGGGTCTTATGTCTTTAAGCGGCGTCTTAATTGATTTGGCTTCCTTTGTCCGCTATAATCAATTTTAGACACAGTAAACAGTGGTCTTACCTCCACTCCCACTGTATTAAAAGTCAAAGCCAAAAGGCCAAAGGCCCGAAAAAAGCGCATTCTCGGCGGTCGAGGGAGAACCGTAGGTGAAGGCGGTCGTTGTGACGATCTCAAGTCGAAACTGTCACTTCTCGGGCGGACACGTGAGAACCGGAGAAGACAGTGGATTCCAGCGTGAGTCCGGCCGGAAAACAGCTTTTGAAAACGGCGCACAGCTCTTCATATCTCTTTTCCGTATGCTCTTACTTGGTTCAAAAATACTGCGCGCACTCTGAAAATGTGAGCGCCACTGCCACCCACTGAGTGGATGTCCAAGTACACTTTATTCTGGTACGATAAAAAAAAAGCTTGTTCCCCAAGGTCACATGCGCCACCCCTGGCATCGCTCTGTGCCTCCCTGGGGTGGCGCGCCCCACTATTTGAGAAGCACTGCTTTAAGTGAAAGCCCGGACATCCTGTGGAGGAAACCCATTTCGGTCACTTGTATCCAGGATCTTGTCCTTTCAGTCATGACCCACAGCTCCTGACCATAGTTGAGGGTAGGAATGTAAATGGACTGGTAAATCGAGAGCTTCGCCTTTCGGATCAGCTCCTTCTTCAACACTACAGACCGTGGGACGGTGCAGCGTCTGCAGTGATGCGGACTCTGCACCGATCCGCCTGTCGATTGCCTGAAATAGCCACCTTTTTTTTTTTTTTATTTAGTGGAATTTTGACATAAGTTTTCAACAGCTAATAAATCACTCAATTTTCACATCAGAAACTTAGTACTTGAGGAAAGCATGCAGAATCATCATAATTTTAGTCAACAAAAGCATTTTTTTTTTTTTATATATACAAGGACAATTTATTCAGGTTAATTTCTGATGTCACTATTGCTTCAGCACGTTTTGCCGGCTATCTGGCCCTCGTCGTTTTTAGATAGAAATGTAATAAAAAATAAAACACAATTTTTTTTTTGTATGGACGTGGAAATCTCTAAATTACTATTTTTTTGTGTGCCAAAAACAGGAAGTTGGCTGAAAATGACCTGATTATTTGAATGTAAAGTTACGCTATTGTATAATGATACAAAATCCAAAACGGCGGCCATCACAAAACAAAGAGCTTTTTAAGTTTAAATGTCTTGTAAATATATGCGTAAATTCCGGAATTTCCATAGATATGAACAAAAAACAGTCTAGATTCTCTGTTAAAAGGAAAAAAATGGGCAGTTATCATTCATTTTACGTAAATATTCTCCATTCATTTGTTTTCACAACGTTTCAAAGTGCATCCATGGTGCTATTTTATATAATAATTTAGGGCCGCAGCTATCGATTATTTTAGTAGTTGATTAATCGATGAAGTAGTTAGTTTGAAAAATTGAGTAAACAGATAAGGAAAATGAAAAATTAAAAATACCTGAGCATAGACCTGAGCTAAGCCTCAAACGGTACAAAAAATAAATAAATAAACAAATAAATAAGGATCTAATGTGCAACAAAATAACAACTGGCCAACCTATATAGCAAAAGTCCGCTAGCTTAAATGCTATAAAATGCTAATTTTGTTTTGTTTTTTACAATGCTCTTAACAAATGGTTTAGAAATATTCCCACAAAAAAACGGCTAAATATACCGATAAACTAAATTACGAATGCATTTAAAAAAAAAACATGGCTTATGTTGGTTTTAGCATGGAGCAGCTGGATTAAGCCATGTGAAATGAGGCAGACTAGAGGGAAGTGCATCAACCCAAATCAATAAAACTATATGCAAACACTTTCAAAATAAACCATTACAACGGCACTTTAAATAAATGAATACTCGAATCTTTTTTTCGAATCGAATACTCGAGTTAATCGATTAATCGTTGCAGCACTATAATAATTACCTTGAATCCTCGACCAAATCACTCTTGAAACACTCCTTTGTATGCACTAAAACGTTCATCCACTTTCCACCAAAATCCAGCGTTAGAACGCAGCGTGTGTTTGAGTTTATCGCAGTGAAAGCTACCACGACGCTCTGCCTGGCTCGGCCCCCTATGGGAAGCCATAACGCAATGTCTGTAGGAGCTGTCTTGTCAAATGATAATGAAGTCTGTGATTCAGCCCAGAGAAATTTATCATTCAAACACTTAGCTTCATTCTCTATTCTCACATCTATACTATTGAATTTGATTTGTTTATTTTACTTTTTGCTATTCATTTACAGTAACTGATGGCAAAGCTACCATCATATTCAATTCCTAACTTTTTCATTTAAAGGAATATTTTTTGTGTTTTTGTGTGTGCAGCTTCAGAATAACAGGCTCCCTTCCTATTCCCCACCCAGTTCTTGTCAGAGCATATGCTGCAAGATTTCAGATAAACC
This sequence comes from Corythoichthys intestinalis, assembly GCF_030265065.1. Taxonomy (NCBI): domain Eukaryota; kingdom Metazoa; phylum Chordata; class Actinopteri; order Syngnathiformes; family Syngnathidae; genus Corythoichthys; species Corythoichthys intestinalis. Next base: position 34,320,453 of record NC_080403.1, on the reverse strand, counting down.
TCATCATAATGCCGTCAGAAAAATACGCGTAATCCTCTTCTGCAGAAAAACACTTCTTTCTCACATTTTCAAGTGAGACGGATTGGCAAATCTATCTTCGTAAAAGTCTTATCCACTATAACAAACAGTCTTCCACTTCCAAATATTTCCACTACAAAAAGAATATACAGTATCTCAATTTACAGGCAGTACAAATTGGAGTGGAACAGAGCACATTTGTAATTCTAAGCACACATGCACACAGGGTGCTGGCAGGGAGTTCTTCCAAATCAATAGTCATGCTTTTTGGATGGAATGCAGTTGGAACATCTGCTGCCTGGGGTTGGCCTAACAGGTGCCAAAGAGCACCAAAGTGGTGTGAGAAAACGAGATCTTTTGGGAGCATGGTAGAGCCAGCTGTTCTTTGGGCATCGACATGTGTGTTTTTTTTTTTTTTTTTTTGGGGGGGGGGGGGGGGGGTTGCACTTCATTAAGAAGAAGACATTAAGAATTCACTTCACAAAGAATAAAATGCATTACATTTCCAAACCATGTTTTCACTAAGAAGTTCAGGCCAGCCCTGCAGTTGAATACAGTGGTACTTCTACACACGAATTTGTTCCAGGACCTTGTTTTTAAGTCGAAATGGTCGTATGTCGAGAAGGATTTTCCCATAAGAATACATTATAGTTCCATTAATTCGTTGCACAGCCCGAACACCTACACTAAATTCTTAATCAATACTGTTGCTATTATTGCAAATAGCAATTACACAGAGCAAAACAAATAAATTATGAATAAAAATAGGATTAATGATAAAATAATAGTAATAATAATAATAATACCTGTAATAATGTATTGGGTTCTAATGTGGCAAATGTGTTTTGCGTGGTGTACCTGAACGCATTGCGTGGCTGACTTGACAGAGTGAGATAGGATTTTTTAGTTTCACATTTCATGTTAAGCTGCCGCGGACAGTAGGCGTGTTGTGTTGCACAAGTTGATGGAATAAATGAGTGTTTTTCAACATTTTCTGAGTCACGGCACGTTTTTACTTTAGAAAAAATATTGCGGCACACCACCAACCAAAAATGTTTAAAAACTACTTTCTGTACGGTATACTTAATTATAAAAACATTTCTCAGAATTTATACTTACTCAGTGTGAAACTTATTACTTATTACTTATAGGGGTGTGACAAAATATCGAAATGGTGATATATCGTGATACTTTGTATCCCAAAAGGTTATCGATATGCTTCTGTCTAGAATCGAGATATCGTATTATAAAGGTGTCAATGTTTAAATTAAAAAAAAAAAAAAAAAAAAAGAACCATCAAGTTGCTACCAAAATCTTCCACCATAATAGTGTTTCAGTTAACTCTAAAGCCTGAGTTATGCTCCCGCGTTGCGGTGACAGCGCAGCGACTACGGTGTCATTCGACATTCGATGGTTCTCTGGCCAGGTGACGCGTTGCTCTGGAATTCACCACCAAGCCACTAGAGGGGTGTGGCGTTATGTTTGTACATTTTTGGGGCACGCTTGTTGACTTCCTCTTGTCTAGTTTAACGGAGAAAAAATAAACAATGCAAGATGGAACGTTTGAATGTAGATCTTCAGCTGATCAACATTGAATAAATTTTGATCCTACAAATGTTGAGGCGCAGGCGACGCAGAAGACGGTTTCGAGGCGGTCTGTCCAACTTTTGATGCCGCATAGTTCTAGCCTCGGGTGGAAACCAGCTAGCTGTGGCTGCTAGCTTCAAACTGGCGTCGAGCACTGCGTCCAGAGTTTTGTCCGAGGTCTGCAAAGCCCTCCATCCTGATTTGTTTGCGGTGTTCTACAACCAGCCAGTGGGAAGCCATAGCAGATTTCTGGCATCTATGGCACTTCACAAACTGCATTGGAAGCCTTGATGTTAACGTTATCATAAAAGCACTCAATCAGTGATGATGTATGGAGTGTGAAATGTCTGTTGTTGAAAATTAAACATCAAAACAACTCTTTTGGCACCAAACCTGTGCTTTATTCTTCAGATACTTGAAGTCTGACACGTAAATAAGTCACAGACTCACAGCAAACATATGTACACAATAAATGATGAAGTGCAACAACCAAAAATACGACATAAAGTGATTAAAAGCTGGCAGTTTTTGGCCGACTGGGTCACTCGATTCCGAATACACACTTTATGATGTCTTGACGAGACTTGCCCTTCGATGATACTCCCGTCGGCTTGGTCCATTTTTGTGTGTAGAAAAATAATGTTTGATTCTATTCTACAATGGCGGTGATTTTGCGCTGAACCGGAAACAACAGCCTGAGCGGACCAATCACAGTCCATTTCCGCCACGTCATATGCGTCGACGTGATGCTAGGGTTTGAAAATACAATCAGCACACGTCAGGCTACGGCGCAGGGTCTTAAATCGGGTTTTCCTTGACGCCGCAGGTCTGACGCGGAAGCATAACTTGGCCTTAAGGCTGCCAGTGACTGTGCTCGACGCTCAATCCATTTCGACTGTGAACGTTCGTTCATTCAAAACCAGAGCTTTCACAGTCATTCGGTCCGATTTTCCGGGCATTAACAGGTCACTTGCTGTTCATTTTAGGCATTTCAAGGTCATTTCCTGTTGAGTTTGAGTCACTGCCTATTCATTTGGGTGATTCCCATGTCACTTCCTGTTCTGTAACTCAAAATAAACAGGAAGTGACCCATAAAATTCCCCAAAATCAACAGGAAATTACTGAAAATCAACAGGTAAATGACCTTAAATGGCCCAAAATTACCTCATTGCCTGGCATTGGCTGCCACTGACGTCCATAGACGTTCATCTGAACTGGGAGGGATGGCAGCGAATGGACATTCATTAATTTGCTGCCATCCCTCCCACTTCAGATGGATTGGACGTCTACTAGGGATAAACTCATTCCAATTCACAGCAGAAGCTTGTTTTTGTTTATTAGTTCTTTGTAGAATATCCTAGAATGATTTCCTGACCAATGTATCGATAATCGTTGTATCGCCATATCTTCTGATCATCGTTATCGTGAGCTTTGTATCGCAAATCGTATAATATCATGAGGTACCAAGAGATTCCCACTCCTAATTACAGTGGGGCAAATAAATATTTAGTCAACCACCAATTGTGCAAGTTCTCCTACTTGAAAAGATTAGCGAGGCCTGTAATTGTCAACATGGGTAAACCTCAACCATGAGAGACAGAATGTGGGAAAAAAACAGAAAATCACATTGTTTGATTTTTAAAGAATTTATTTCCAAATTAGAGTGGAAAATAAGTATTTGGTCACCTATAAACAAGCAAGATTTCTGGCTGTCAAAGAGGTCTAACGAGGTCTAACGAGGCTCCACTCGTTACCTGTATTAATGGCACCTGTTTTAATTCATTATCGATATAAAAGACACCTTTCCACAATCTCAGTCAGTCACAATCCAAACTCCACTATGGCCAAGACCAAAGAGCTGTCGAAGGACACCAGAGACAAAATTGTAGACCTGCACCAGGCTGGTAAGACTGAATCTGCAATAGGTAAAATGCTTGGTGTAAAGAAATCAACTGTGGGAGCAATTATTAGAAAATGGAAGACATACAGTGGGGAGAACAAGTATTTGATACGCTGCCAATGGGTTTTCCCATTGACTGTGTATCAAATACTTGTTCTCCCCACTGTACAAGACCACTGATAATCTCCCTCGATCTGGGGCTTCATGCAAGATCTCACCACATGGCGTCAAAATGATAGTGACCACAGTAACAAAGGTTACTATCAGATTCAGATTCAGAATATTTATTGCCATTGTTGCAAAAAGCACAACGAAACTTTGTTTGGCGCATCCATACAACTAAGTTGATAGAGTGCAAAACCCATATAATAAATACCCTTAAGTACCAAGTGACACAGTATTAGACATAAGTACAAAAAGATTCCACAGCAGCATAAAGTCATGTCAGTGCTAAAGTGCAGAGCAAATCAGCAATCAGTCACACAATGCACCGCCAGGGACTCAAATCCTGCACTGCCAGACGTGTCCCCCTGCTGAAGCCAGTACACGTCCAGGCCCGTCTGCGATTCGCTAGAGAGCATTTGGATGATCCAGAAGAGGACTGGGAGAATGTGTTATGGTCAGATAAAACAAAAATATAACTTTTTGTTAGAAACACAGGTTCTCGTGTTTGGAGGAGAAAGAATACTGAATTGCATTCGAAGAACACCATACCCACTGTGAAGCACGGGTTGGAAACATCATGCTTTGGGGACCAGGATGACTGATCTGTGAAAAGGAAAGAATGAATGGGGCCATGTATCGAGAGATTTTGAGTGAAAATCTCCTTTCATCAGCAAGGGCATTGAAGATGAGACGTGGCTTCTTGACGTGGTTCTTTCAACATGGCAATGATCCCAAACACACAGCCAGGGCAACAAAGGAGTGGCTTCGTGAGAAGCATTTCAAGGTCCTGGAGTAGCCTAGCCAGTCTCCAGATCTCAACCCAATAGAAAATCTGTGGAGGGAGTTGAGAGTCCGTGTTGCCCAACGACAGCCCCAAAACATCACTGCTCTAGAGGAGATCTTCATGGAGGAATGGGCCAAAATACTAGTAACAGTGTGAACTTTAGGTATTGACGAAATACTTATTTTCCACCATGATTTGCAAATACATTCTTTAAAAATCAAACAATGTGATTTTCTGTTTTTCTTTTTTTTTTTCTACATTCTGTCTCTCATGGTTGAGGTTTACCCATGTTGACAATTACAGGCCTCTCTAATATTTTCAAGTGGGAGAACTTGCACAATTAGTGGTTGACTAAATACTTAGTTGCCCCACTGTATTTGGCGACGTTACCACAATAATAATTGTCACCTTAACTTATAAAGACTGGCAAATGGAGGTCGGAGGGGGACCGTCCAGCATAGACATTCTACGGCCCTATTGTCGAACCAGTTTACGGATACGCACAGCACGCTCCTATTTTTCTATCATTTCCATCTTCCTTTCAATGGTATGCATCACCTTTTTCCTGTTTTTTCACCACCTGCACTAACATTCTTGGAACCCATGTTGATTTCTCTCACAAGAAAATCCGCCATGTCTCCGTCTTACAGGAAAACAAAGAAACTGGGGCGCTGTCATAAATCGTCGTATTTCGAGCTTGTCATCGAATGTAGAAAAAAATGGCGAGTCAAATTTTATGTCGGATGTCGAAAAGATCGTGAATCAAAGTGATCATATGTCGACGTACCGCTGTATTGGAAACCAAAACCAGATCAGACAACTAAACACAGTAATAGACAATGAAGGGCAGTCATCAGATTGTGCTTCATCTTCTCCACATGTGACTCTATTCATCACATGAAGGAGAGAAAAGTGTGCCTTGTGTACTTTCCATTTCATTCCTGTAGTCACACAGAACTGACAATTCTGTCGACTAATTGACAAACATCATCATTGTGCAAAAGGGCTAAAAAGAAATAAATCTAATTCAAAGATTGAGAAAATGCAAACACAAACATTTTCACCATGACAGCTGAAGGCCAGCTCCCCCACTTAGGCTGCTTAGTGCAAGGAGGATATTGGTTTCTCGCCAAACGTCCTTATAGTGCTTCACATCCTGGCCTGTCAAAACAAACGTTGGTGGAAAAAAAACACAATCTTGAAGACAACAAATACTACAAAATGCTACCGAAGGGAATCTTGGGGGGTCCAATTGACTTCTTTGTTCATGCTTATCCTGTTATTTCGAAAGCACACCCAAATATGCTCGGAGCGGAGCCAGCAAACTTTGTCATTCCAAGCCCTCGCCACAGAAACCAACCCAGAGGAACTGAAGAATTGCAACACTTAACTCAAAGTGGGCAAATTGTCAAATAAAGAGGCTGCAAGGTGTTTCTAAAATGAGACACATAATCATACATTCGTAATGCGTTTTTAATAGCTGAATTTTCCCATTGGTTTCTAGCAAGCTTGATCTAGATCGAGATGTTTGAAAGGTGGTGTGATATTTCACAGAGAGGGAATTGTAAAGTCCAGCTGTTGGCTTTGACAGCTTTGGGTAACAGCTGGTCTTTGCCAATGAATGAATTTAAGTGTATATGTGGCTGATGCATACTTAGCAAGCAAGTGTCCAACTCATCGGTGACTGATCAACTGTGATATAGGGTAATAAAACTGAATTAAGATGGAGAACAACAGCCGCTATTTATGCTCACAGTTCACTCAGTTGTGGACAGAACATAACCAATAACAGAATTAGAATGGATTATTTGAATTAAGGCAGTTGAAGCGGGGTAGGGCGTTTGGTTTGAGTGTGGTAACAGATTCTTGCCGCTCGTTGCTAAAGCCAGAGCAGGAAGTAGCTTGGTGCCTTTTCCCACTAGTTGGGAGATAAAGTAGGTCACAGCTCTGCAATATGTATCTGTCACTGTTACAATGGAAAGACCAAGCTTTGCTTCTAAAAAGGAGCAAGAGATGTGATCCAAATGAATGCTATTTTTTATGTGAGTTGACATTTCTTGTTAAATGAGTCAGAATCACATGATTCTACCACTTTTCCAACCTGGTAAATTAATAATGGGCAAATGTCTTTTTATTATGCCACATCTGATCTGTCTTGGTAATAAAAAAAGCAATGTTAATGGAAATCAGACAGCCACCATGCCGCTCTCTTCCCTTTTCTGGTGTTCCTGACCCCATCAACAAGTATAAATATTTAGTGATATACAGTCCCTGACAAAAGTCTTGTCGCTTATCCATTTTGTAGACACAATTGCTAATAACCTTTAACTTTTAATCATTCAATTGGTTTCAGAAATGGCTCATATGAAAGCCAAGACCCTCCAAAATGACATTGAATGTACAAAAATATATTTGTTTCACTGAAAAAAGATTTATCATTTAATGTAAAAAAAAAAAAAAAAAAAAAAAGTACTTGAAATACAAAAATATGTTACATAACATAAGCGAATGAAGTAGTTGTGCTGTGAGATCCAGATTTAATATTTTGTATGACTTCCATGGGCTTGAAGGACTATCCATGCGGTTTGGCAAGGATTCATACAATTTATTGATGAAGTCATCAGGAACATCAAAGAAAGCAGTCTTGCATTCCTCCCAGAGTTTATCAACATTCTTGAGTTTCGTCTTCCATGCTTCCTCTTTCATCCTACCCCAGACATGCTCCATGATGTTCATATCTGGTGATTGGGTTGGCCAGTCCTGGAGGATCTTGATTGAAGTATGCGATGGAGCGCCATCCTACTGCAGAATTTGTCCCTTTTTATGATTAGGAATGTGAGAGGAAGCTAAGGTTTGTTGATATTTCAGACTATTTATGTTGCCTTCCACCCTGCAGATCTCTCGCACATCCCCATACTGGATGTAACCACAGACCATGATTTTGCCACCACCAAACTTCACTGTTATCTGAGTGAATCTCGGACCTCCATGCGGGCTCCAGTATAGGTCTCCTGCAATATTTGCGGCGACTGTGGTGTAATTCAATGGCAGATTCATCAGAAAAATACACCTTTTGCCACAAAACAGTGAAGTTTAGTGGTGGAAAAATCATGGTCTGGGGTTACATCCAGTATGGGGGTGTGCGAGAGATCTGCAGGGTGGAAGGCAACATAAATAGTCTGAAATATCAACAGCAGGCTGGTGCTCCATCGCATACTTCAATCAAGATCCTCCAGGACTGGCCAGCCCAGTCAGCAGACATGAACATCTTTGAGCATGTCTGGGGTAGGATAAAAGAGGAAGCATGGAAGACAAAACCCAAGAATGTTGATGAACTTTGGGAGGCATGCAAGACTGCTTCCTTTGATGTTCCTGATGACTTCATCAACAAATTGTATGAATCCTTGCCGAAGCCCATGGAAGTCATACAAAATATTAAAGTTGGATCTCACAGCACCACTACTTAATTCGCTTATGTTATATAACATATTTTTGTATTTGAAGTACATTTTTTGTTCACTTTTCACACTACTTTCTGTAGGCAACAAAACTTGTGTCTTCCCAAAATTTGACCTTTATGTCTCCATTAAATGATTAATCTTTTTTCAGTGAAACAAATATATTTTTGTACATTCAACATCATTTGGGATGGTCTTAGCTTTCATATGAGCCATTTCTGAAACCAACTGAATAATATAAAAGTCAGGTTATTAGCAATTGTTTCTTCAAAATGGATAAGCGACAAGCTGGAATGTTATTAGAGATACACAGATTATCGGCTAGGTCGATTATCGGTACTGATATTTGGAAATTTAACGTATATTGGTATCGGCATTTTTTAAAAAAAATCTGACTGGCTGATATGAAAAAATCGATTCAAAATTCGGTTATTTCGGCTCAGATGCAGCCGCGTCTCTCTCCTGCCTGCTCTCTCCTGCACTAGTAATAACCCTGTCCTCTGATTGCTTAAATGGTTATGGTAAATTGAGTTACACTTGTATTGCGTTGTTCCACCTTTTTAAGGCCTTCAAAGCCTCATCTACCTACTGGTGACGCAGCACCAGGAGCAACGTGGAGTTTAGTATTTTGCTCAAGGATACTAAGATGAGGTTGTCAGGGTTTTCTTTTCTGCAAAAACATTTCAGAGAGCTATTTATTTAACCTTTTATTCAACTTTAAAAGAGATGTTTCTGCGTCTAGGAATTTCAGGCACTACTGGAGCTATTATTTTCTATCTGTGTGATTCAATAAACATCCTTTAGGAATTTCAATGAAGTTCAGTGTTTGCAATATTCTCTTTTTTTACGCCAATTTTCAAACTTTTACTGCAAGTGAATATCAACTCCAAAAATCGGTTATCGGCCGTTCAAACTACCATAATTTTTAACATATAAGGCGCACCTGACTATAAGCCGCCACCGACCAAATTTGAAACAAAAACGGCATTTGTTCATTTGGTGAGACCAAATGAATCACCATGAAGCTTTGAACCAATTGGCCGCAAAACTTCATTGCTTAAGAAGCTTCATTTGGCAATCACTGCTCCCTTGGAGGAGACAGTCAACCTCTGCTGCCAAACGCTGTCAACACTGTTGTGGTCCAACATGCTTCCTAGCATGCATTGCAGTGCCACAGATATAAATAACAATCAAAATTCATGTTCTGTTTTAAGTATTTCTTCAGATACTGTTCCAGTTGTTTCATTAGTTGGTAGGTACGATATTTGGTAACAATTTATTTGACAGTGATGCAATGTCATAAAACAATCATAGTTAAGACATGACACTGTCATGAGCATTAATGAATGCTTTTAACAGATATCATTTAGTGTCATCCGGCAAATTTTCACACTTATAAATGGATGTAAAAGATCCGAGCTAGACATAAATGGAGTTAGTGACATAATTTGCTGGATGACGCTGAATGACATCTGTCATAAGCATTCAGTAATGCCTATGATAGTGTCATGACATAATTATGAGGGTCTTATAACAGTCCTATGACTTCACTGTCAAATAAAGTGTTACCTATTAACCCAAATTAATTTAATCGGTATCGGTCCTGAAAAACCCATATGGGTTGATCTCTGGATATTATGCTCCTATGTACGTTTGGTTGCAATTTTGCCCATCTAAGGGAGATAACAAGTTCCCTTTCATTGAAGTGTGGTGCTAGGATGCTGGCTCACTCAGAACTTTCTGGGGACTAAAGTACGCCTGTGGCCGGAGCCGCATCTCCTTGTACCGGGTACCGGGGAGGTGCTCCCTGGTGCCATTCCGCGCATCCCTCCTGGCCTGGGGGTGGGTTGGGGGGGGGTCGCGCCCTGTCCCCTTGGTCTGTCTCCGGCCCTGTCCGCCTCTCCGGGCCAGGGCGGCTGCTGTTGCCCTCCTGCCGGCGGGGTTGTCGGCGGGGCCTCTCGGGGCCCACGGGGCCTTGAGTGGGGCTTGTTGTCCCTTGCCGGTGGGATGGACGTCCCCTGGTCTCCGAAGCTTGGCATAGCGCCTGTTCGGGGTGCGGGGTGGGTGCTCGGGCGGCGTTGGGGGGGGGGGGGGGGTTGCGGGTGCACCGGAGGTGGTCTGGGATGGGGGTTGATCAGGGCCCTGGCGCTTCTCCCGCCCTGCGGCTGGTGGTTCTGGTGGACGGGGCCACGCCTGCAGGAGCCTGCCTCTTCATTCACGCACTCCTCACTTTGCACTGTAAATATCTTTCACCCCGGCACCTACATACTCATCCATTCCTACGGGAAGAGTTGGGGTGGAATGAGAGTGGGATTACTGGTGCATCCCCTCTTCCCATCCCTGAAGGCCGGTTGATGGAAGCGTGGGTGGCCAGGAGACCACCCTGGATCTCGGGGGGGGTGATGATGGCTCCTTTGCCAGGCTGCGGGAGGAGGGATGGGCACGCCGCCGATCCCTCCTGGCCGCCCTCCCTCCCCGGGCTGGCTGGGTGGTGGCTGTGGCCCTTGATTGGCGCCTGCGCAGCGTTTTCCGCTCGTCTGTTTGGCTGTCGCGTGCTTGGTTGGGCTCGCATGCAGCTGGTTGTGACTGGGCGCACTCGGATGGGGTCCTAGTGCCGGGATTGGGGGTGGGGTTGCGTAGGGTCGGTTACCAATGGGCTTACACTCACAAGGGATTCACACGATTACTGGGTTCTAGATCACAGTGCTGATTTGTGTACACTCTACCCATCCCAATCACTTAGCTTATAGTCTCCCCCAACCCCCTTTCTTTGGTCAACAATCCCCCCCACATGGTGTCAACCAGAAATACATCTAGCTGACGATAGCACCAACGTATTAATAGTTAGTGTAAGCGTTCAATGTAATTCTTGTTGTTGCTTTTCTTTTATTTTCTTTCTTTTCTTTTGTTTCTTTTTCTCTGTTCCCCTATTACCCCTTCCTCTTCGCTGCTTCGTCATAATAAATTAGGTATGTTGAATGACCACAATGGGAATATGTCATACTCTCAATGTGAAACAGTGAAACAAACCAACCGGACACTTAGACATCCATTCTCTGTGTCAAATAGCTGAACGGGACAGGTTTAAAAAAAAAAAATAATAATAATAATTAAAGTACGCCTGTGGGATGTCCATCAACATTATTGTTGTCTCCGTCAATTCCACCTGGGTTTAAATCACTGAAAGTCTAAAACTTGTGTTATTTCCACCCAGATTATATTGCATTTAAAACTGATACAAATCAGCAAAGTGAGTAGGGGGTGCTTTTTAGTGAGGCTCAGAGTGTCACATCAATTGTGTACTTATAACAGCTTTACTTGTGTGCTGTAATCACCAAATCACTTTGAGTGAATGTCTACCATATAGTGTTAATGAATGTGAATGTAGACAGTGTTCACTTTGAAGAGGAGACCACAGTGTGTCCTCCCTCTTACTTTACCTCATCTATCACAGCACATAATCTGGACCTCTCCTATGTCCTCACTAGCTGATAGCTAAAGGTTAAGACCATCAGCAACCTTAAATGGAGCCCTTAACAGCTAGCAGTCGTCCATGGGGAGAAGACACCAATGAAGGAGGAGAGACATTGGCACAATGCAGCTAGTCCATTTAAGACTCTTGGGAATACAAACTCTCGGTTTACCATTGAATCTTTTCTATCTCTACTCAATAACCCCATAGATCTCACATATAGACACCTGGACACTGAGGCCTTGGTGTACCATTTATACTCATTTACACCATGTTAACATTTTTAGGGGGTTGCATTACCTTAGAAAATAGTGATGCATTTAAGGGAGACCACCCTGCTAGTTAGGATGCACGACTACAAAGAAATTTGTTTGTATATGGGTGGGTGGCAGACAGCTGTGGGGGAAATGCCACACACCTGTTCGTCCCAGTCCTGCCGTCAACCTTGAGTAACAGTTGAGTTTTACTTGTTGCAGTCCTTGGTCCAAAAGGGTGAGGACAGTGGTATTGTCACCCATTTAGAGGATGACAGGGACACGTGGCCTACTCTTTGGCATGCTTGTTGGGGTAATAGTGAAGGAAGGCATTGGGTCGGAGTGGCAGGTGTTTTGTCGGATGTGCCAAAGCAAACACGGCAAGGCAAGATGTGGTCAGGGTGTGGCTGTAACAAGGATAATATGGTCGGATTATATTTTGCATCATAATGCCTCGGGTTTGTAAAGTTTCAAATAAGTTGGGATAGGAACAAATAATTGCAAGTACAGTAACAAAGTATTTATACTTTACTCTTAGCTTTGAATACGGTATGATGGATGTCAAAGCAAACTCAAAGAGGGAAAACATTCAAACTGCCCGGCAACTGGCTAGTGACCAGACCAGCGTATACCTTGCCCAAAGTCAGTTGGCATAGCCTCCAACTCACACGGATGGATGGCCTCTTGCACAATTTTACGCAGTCAAGACTGCAGCAACAGGCAAAAATAAGACTCATCTAGAATTTCACTTGTTGCGTGTCCAATAATGGCCCACCCAATCACTAGGTGGTTTTCTAAAGAACATGTGGACAGAAACCCTGTAGGTATTGCTGTTACACAACAGAAACTGGATCTGTCTTGATCGCTAACATTGGGTCCGTGTCCTGCCCTCCTGCCATTATAAGGGTGTTGAAAGACAGGAAGAACTAAAATGCTAGTCACCAACCTATTTTAAGACAAATATTAGTCAGCTCCACAGTCCATGAGAGCGTAAATCAAGAGCATGAATGAGCCTACATCATAATCCTAAAGAATTGGCACATCACCCCCATTTTCTCCCACTTACATAGTTTTGGATCAAAGGGAAGCTGTAATCCACCTAAGGTTTCACATCTCACCATTGGATCAACTCTGTATTTTGTATTCGCACACAGGTTTAGCAGGAGAGGTGCCAAACTCCTTAACTCAATCTACTCTGGTCCCAAAACTAGAGCTAAGGTGAAGTTGGTGGAGCAAGCACGACACAAGCAGTAAACATGAGCTGGGGAATGTCTGATAGAAGTTCAGAGGTTAGAAAGAAGCATGCCTTGGCAGGGACAGAGGGACATAGCCACCTGGTCATCTGGGTTAATTATAAATGAGGCGGGCCACAAGGGGGGAAGATGAGCTGGACAGCTGCCTCTTCAGACTCATATTTTAAAAAAACACACATACACACACACTCCAGACTACAGGCCATATGCATTGTCCACTCCACTGCGCACCGGATCCCAGGGGCTCAACATGGCGGAAAAGTCCTCCAAAGCAGCCAGGTGGAACTAGGGAAAAGTTCAACATAACAGCAGCTAAACTCTTTTAGACTATTTTCCATTTATTTTTCTTGGACCTTCCAACTGAAACTGAATATAAAGTTTTTTTCCATGGGTTCATCTGCCACAATTCTTCAGCATTTTCCCTGTCGATTAGGAATTATGTGGGCATTTAAGCAAAAGTTTGGCTTTGCATCTTTCTAACAAAGTGCATCATTCTAACTAAGGGTGGGAACATCTTGGTACCTCACGATACGCAGAGGCGTCGCGTCCCATTAGGCAAACCAGGCAATTGCCTAGGGCCCCCAGCCAGCAGGGGCCCCCAGAAGGCCAACAGATTAGCACACGCAGCTTTACTGCACTGTCGCAGCGACAAGTGTAGGGAGTGTTTCAATACCATGGAATCATTTAGCAGATTAACTAACAATTCTGTTGTCAATCCCAATCAGCACTAAACATGTCACGTAGATTATAACTGTGTAATAAAGCCCAATCAGCTATTAATACCACATGATTGTTTAAAGAGTGACTCAAGCAGTACTCTCTGGAAAGCCCTTGCCGAGTTGTTTTATGTTGATTTTCACTGGCCACCTCATTATTCATGTGACTACTTAAAGAAATGGTGATTTTTCTCCCAAAAAGTCTATTCATGGGTCTATCTTATTCCTGGAGAAAAATATAACATATATGCATCTAAAATAATCCTAAAGGATTTTATTAGCAATTTTAATTCTTCTTTTAGCAAGGTTCCTTGGGTATGCGTACGTTCCCATAGCAACCAGTCCTGTTATTGTCCTACGTCACGTTACTATTCTGGGAGCGAGAATAGGCGTAAGGTGCGCAGCAGAGAACGGCTACCTGTTAAAATGCGTCTATGAACGATTGTAAGTACATCCATATGAGTTAGTGTAAAGTGCTTAGTTTTCGCCACTTTTATGGCCAAGATGACCACACGTGCCCGCAGCGCGCACTCGCACCCCCCCCACCTTGTTGATTATACTGCTCGAGTATGTATGTGTGTCACGTGACTCAAAATGGCCCCATGTTGCTTGTTGCCTGGGGACCCTTGCTATGCCTCTGACGATACGATACGGTTTGCGATACAAAGCTTACGATATCGATGATCCGACGATATGGTGATACAACGATTATCGATACAATGATCAGGAAATCATTCTAGGATATTCTAAAAACAACTAATAAACAGAAAAACAAGCTTCTGCTGTAAATTGAAATGAGTTTATGACTAGTAGACGTCCAATCCATTTGAACTGGGAGGATGGCCATCCCTCCCACTTCAAACGGATTGAACGTCTATGGCCGTCAATAGCAGCCAATGTCAGGCAATGAGGTAATTTTGGGCAATTTAAGGTCATTTGATTTCCAGTTACCGTAATTTTCGCGCGATACGCCGCAACTGACTGTAAGCCGCCACCCACCAAATTTGGCACGAAAACGGCATTTGTACACAGATAAGCCGCACTGGACTATAAGCCGCAGCTGCCGTCACTCTATTATGGGATATTTAAACCAAAAGATATTAACCGGTAACACTGTATTTGACAGCAGCATCATATGACTCTCAAAATGAACCAACATGAAGCTTTGAACCAATTGGCTGCAAAGCTTCATTGCTTCAAGAAGCTTCATTTGGTCATCACTGCTCCCTTGCTGCTGTCACCTGCTGTCAACACTGTTGTTGTCCAACATGCCTCCTAGCATGCATTATAGTGCTACAGATGTAAATAAAAATTAAAATTCATGTTCTGTGCTAATTTTTTCTTCAGTTACTATTCCAGTTGTTTCATTAATTACCGTATTGGCCCGAATATAAGATGGCCCTGATTATAAGACGACCCCCTCTTTTCCAAGACTCAAGTTTGGAAAAAAGACTTTTTGAACCCCAAATTAATTTTTATACAGAAAATAATTACAGTACATCTGAAACAAATGATTATAACAATATACTTGAGAGAAAAAGCATGTTATTTTGCCTCATTCAAATCTTAATATCTGAAAATTTAAATATGTAAACTAAATTGCAATCACACTCGTAAATGAATGGCTTCTGGTTTTTGAAATGTAAAGAAACCAATCTATTGTGAAAAAACAACAAAATTGCAATAACTGCATTAACCATCAACGTGAAGTCTAACTGTAACTGTAGTCTTGAAACATATCCGAATAAGGGAAAACATTGCAATAAAATAATGTAAACTGGTTAAACTTGAGAGTAGCTGAAATCTGTCTCAAAAGAATACTAATTTAAAAAAACAAAAAAAAGTCACTTTAGTCTTTAGGGATTTTTATTTATTATCTTTCTTTTTTTTTTAGCACTTTGGAGGACAATGAAACACTGCTCTGACGTGTGTTTTCTCTGTTACTGAGCACAGCAGAAGCAACCACTGGCCAGGCTCTCAGGAAACACATCACAGGCAGCACAGTATCGTAGTAATCTGTGCAAAACGTCAGTCAATTTCAACACATGCTAATGCGTTCCATGAAAAATAATGAAAACCGGACATTTGAATGAATTTATAAAACCCTGCCGGACGCCCTGGACAGGATGTAAAAAGTGGACATGTCCAGGCAAAAGAGGACATTTGGCCACCCTAAATGTTTGTAAAAATATTTCATTTCATTCATTCATTTCATTTCATTCGTTTATTTCAGGCCATGATTCCTTGTCAAAAAAAATGACAATATGAAAAATAGCAGCACAGAGAAAATCAATTTTCAATTTTTCAATAGCCTTTTTAAGAAGGAGGGTGCAAATAACGATAAATCCAGTCTATGATGCGACTTACTACTTCCTTCTCCTACCATGATAAAAAACGTTATGGTAAAACTTTGCGTGCATGTTTTGGGAAACACCATCCACGAATACTAATTCACAATTGAGATATCTTCATCAAAAATAAATTTCTCACAGTTTAAATAAATAACACACCATGTCAATTTTTTAACAGTTTTATTTGAGATTCAGGGTTAGGAACTGTATTAGGGTTAGTAAAATGTCCACCAATTTTGGATTTACCCATGTAAAGCATGTACTGGAAGGTACATTGTCCTTCTGTTGTCACTAGAGTCAGATTTAAATGTACAAAATATTTGAGGCTATACAACAATTGGTTGTCTTCAATTCAATTTGTCGTCACCTCTCCTTAGCATTACCCTTGGGACTATGTAGTGATAGTGTTCTGTCTAATTGTGATATAAACGTTTTTCCATGCACAGGCAGAAATCTGAAACCCCGCAGATGGAACTGACCACAACAACCCACCACTCACTGAAAATATGATACATGCTGCACAGAAATTGCAGTCAAATTGGGAATTTTTATAAGGTCTACAAATGGCAAAGGTAAAAATAGGTAAATGCCATGTTTAGCAACACGCTGAAAGAAACTAAGATGGCAAGAAATTTGATAAGGTTGATCTGATACCTACTCTATGCCTCCCTCACAGATGATGATGGAACGCAACATTGCGCTGTTACACGCATATCAGTCATATTCACCACTCCCATTTAGACTTGATAATATTTCACAAGGCGGAGTGGTGATGGATGTAAAATGATGATGCAGGCTGATTAGTTTTTGCTGATCCTGTATAAAACGCAGCAGACCGTAATGTCACAGCAGTGAGCTATGTAAAATACTTGTCAGGTTTCACTTCCAGATACAAGAGATCAGAACAGAATGCACATGACCTTTTGTGGAGAAAAAAAAAGCTGACAGAGGGAAAAAGGTTTCATAAAAGAATGACCTTGTATGTACTTTAAATACCCTTTAGCATTGAAAACATATTAGAAAAAAAGGAAATTTAATGTTAGGGATAACGTCTTTTTGAATAGAACAGCCTAGAGTTCTACATGTCCTGGTCAAGGTATGAAAAACCTAGGTTCCCAGGCTTCTGATTGTTATCATCACACAGGTGAGGATTATTATTTCCTTTTTTGGCCCTGTTGTTGAACCATTTGGTATTCATCAGAAATTAAAAATCATGGATAAAAATGTCTCTAATGTCCAGTGTTGTCACTAACGCGTTACTAAGTACAGTAATGTGTTACTGTAATCTGATTACTTTCTTTCAGAGTAATTTTACGCGATAAATTTTTCCAAACCAGTAATCTGATTAAAGTTAGTTTCCTTAGTGCCTGTGCGTTACTATTTTGTTGTCGTCTCATACTGTATGTAGAATGAAGAATATTGTAGTCAGTCATGTAAGAAGAGCATTTTTAATCGGGGCCGGATGTATGGGGGGGGCCAGGGTGGGCACGGCCCACCCAGACGTGAGTCGTGCCCACCCGATCAAAATGTCGGGAATATCTATTGTAGCGTCTCACTAGATATAGAGAACGCATGGAGAGTTGGTCTCACCTACTTTTTTATTGCAGTATTAACGGTTATTGTTGGCTGCAACCACGCCGAACAAGCAATCACCAAAACAAGCTGTTTTTCAAACCTCGTTTGTTATTTGCGCGCTTCCTCTCTCTCCTCCAGACACATTCTCACAGTCGGGCATTATTGACGTCACCAGCCACAACAAAGCGTCGCCATATTGAAATGGGGGCAAAACACGAGTCACAAGCAGTTGCTCTGTCGTGCATTGTAGTACAAACGCGTTAAACTTTTGTCTTATTTGCCGTCTTTTTTTCCGTCGGAATGACTAAAAACTGCCGTGTTGCGGGTTGTAACACAAGAAAGAGTTCGGAGCCGCATTTGAAGTTCTTCATTCTTCCTCGTGAGAAGAAAAGGACAAGCAAATGGCTGAAACCAATCAATCGAGGAACAGTAAAAGTAGACGGTTCCGTGGACCATTCTCGCCAGTGGGAACCCAAATCCAGGCACATTTATGTTTGCAGCTGACATTTTATTACTGGTGAGTAAACTTTAATTGATTTTTTTGTTCTTGCCCCAATTACCTGCAAGGATTCAATAGACTAGGCAGTGGTTATTATTACCGTAACCAACAACTCGCAAAGCGTTATTTTTCTTTTCCCGTGAACTGCTCTGATCGGTCAATCGGTATATGGCCTGGTGGGAATTGGTTATATTGCCGTGACGTGTTCACGGCTAAATAACGCTTGGAGGCGAATTACCGGTGACGGCAGAAATAATCACTCCGTATGTACTACCAGTTTTCTTAGTTCCACAAAGTACATATTCCACGTAATTGATAAAGGTCAACTTACTGGGTGACTTTATGAGGTAGTTGTAGATGTTTACAAACTCCACTGCAGGAAATTCCTTTGGATTGTTTATCCAGCTATCAGCTGCGACTCTGTATGGGCAGATTTGCAGGCCAATACACACTAATTTTAAGTTGTATGGCCTCCTCGCGTCTGTCGGCAGTGACTCGTGATAATAATAAGTCATGTTTAAGATGTTTTTAGGAAAAAAAGACGCAAAACACAGCTGAAATATATGAATTTCAACGTTTGTCTACGGATGTTTACCTGTGCGTGCCCCATCTCAAAATGGCGACACGTTGCTATGCGAGATGACATCATCGTGACATCATGCCGACTGCTAGAATAAGTAGATAGATGAATTTAAAAAACAAAACAACACAAAACAAAACAAAAACCAAATAAACCCCCCAAAAAATGAATGCAGCCTCAACAGGACATAAGCCAGTGTCCTACTTACGCCGGTCCCAAGCCCGGAGAAATGCAGAGGGTAAAAAAAAGCCTGCATTGGGGGTGCCCCTTCAAGATTTCTTAGTGTCCACTCTGGTGGGTAAACCTAGATCCGGGCCTGTGTCTAATAGAAAATGTTAGAAAAGTTCCCGCAACGTGTTCGTTTCCATGGTAACCGTTCATAATTACTTGCGCTAAGTGTTTTGGACTGAGAAAGACGTGTGCCAGCGGGGGTGCACATTCGAGCCGAGTGCTGCCACCTGTTGGGATGTGCAAGGGAATGTTGATCTGTATGCGTCCATGAATGAACATGAATATTTTTCCTTCATTCTGTAGGGTTCCAGCGATAGGTTGGAGCTGCTGCATGCACGTTTCGTAGCTTTGCCGTTGCAACAACGGGTAGTCATTGCTCCATGTCGGACAGCATTTTTTATGTCATATTCGTGTTGCCCATTTATGCCGTGAGGTGACGTGTTCCTTTAGCATCTTTGGGATGTGTTGCAAGTCTGATTGAGTTTTAAGTGCTTAGTTGCCGCCACGTTTTGTGGCCAAATTGACCACATGTGTGTACGGCGTACTTCCGGGTTTCTGTTTATTGCACTGTGTAATTCATTTGTGTGTTGTTGATTAATGTGCAGTCAATTTGCATTGTTTTACATTGGCACTGATATGTTGTTAACCCTTATCCCTAACCCGAACTTCATTAATATAAACATAACATAAATTAATTTTTGACATTAGGCTTAATCTTCGAGTTAGTGGGATTTAATTAGTTGGTGAAGTTGATTTCAACAAATTCCATGCAGTTTGTCAGTTATTTGTTTGTTTCAGGGCTCCGGAGTGGCTAAGATAGCGCGAGTCAATGGTTGTTTAAATCAACTCCATTGACTAATTAAACCTTCGCTAACTCGAAGATTAAGCCTCATCTGAAAAATTCTAATCTTCCCCTTTGAGAGAAAGTCAATTGCATGCGATGACATTTTCTGTTGTCATTCTTATTTTGAGGCAGCAAGGGGAGGAAAATTGGTAAAAAGTAACTAATAAATTATTTTTAAAGTAACTTAGGCTAGGTTCATACCGCAGATCTTAATGCAGAAATCTGATTTTTTTGTGTTTTTCCGACTCGAGTGAGGCATTGACTTGACGGTCTGAACTTGAAAAGTCACATAAAAGTGGACCATCTCAAATAAGATCCAAAACACTTTCGTATGTAGTTAAAATCTGATCTGGGCCACATTTTTCCAGAATGTGGCTGTGGTCTGAACTGTCAAGTCCCCCAAATTGGAATTCAGGCAGCAGTTACATCAGCAAAGAGCGAGAGAGACAGGGCGCTACGGTAGCGATGGAGCTCCGCATTGGCGTTAGCGCCTAGCTGGAACGCGGCTTTTAAAGAAGAGACAGTCTTGACAACAGTCATAAAGAATAAAAAATGGGGAACGGGATGGGGTGGGGGGATAATCCTGACAATATTCGGTTTTCTCTGTGTGCTCCAAATGAGCAGCAATATTTCAAGATTGCTTACATGGCCGATAGTCGAGCCAAACTGTCTTTATATGTGTGCATCATGCACGCACAGTGTGTACATGCTATCAGTCCATATAAACTTTGAATATAAGACTAAACGGGGATTACTTATGTCTGTTATTTGTGTCTTCTTTTTGAACATGAAAATATGATCACCCTTGAATGATGTTGAGCCAGCATGTGTAGTCATTTGTTTTGATGCTCTTGCGCATGCGTGTCAGTTTGCTCATTGCATCTCGACTGCGAATTAGTGCTCATGCGTGATACTTGAAAGGCTCAATGGACAAAGGCAGTCTGAACGGACACGCCAAAAAAACAGATATGACAAAAAAATCGAAGTTGAGCATTACGACCTGCGGTATGAACCGACCCTAAGTTACTTTGATAATAAAGTAATCAGTAAAGTAACTAGATTACTTTTTTGAGGTGTTATCAGTAATTAACTCATTTGCTCCCATAAACGTATGTATACATTCTATTTTTAATTGTTTCAGTGTCCCAAAAATGTATTTATATGTCTTTTACGTTTTTTTTTTTACAAGAGACATCTCTAGGTTTTGATGCAACTTCGCTCCAAAGCACAACACTTAAAATCTATTTTAAAGCAATAAAACTCACCACTGGAGGGCAGGAGCACATTTGGACTCATATCGGACCATGAAAGGAAATGAATGAAGACAAATAGTCAGGAAACGGAAGTTGGAAGAAGTAAGAAGCGTGAGAAAAATGTGGAGAACGATGTAAAACACAAGGCACATGCCCACACAAGTTCCCTAGGTGAATTCTGTTATGAGGTAATGGTCACTACAAAAGAAAGATTTTTAAAAATCTATCTTGATGAGATAGGCGGTGATGAGGGAAAATTTTACCCCATCTGCCGATACAGCCGCGGCCATAACAGCATCATCTCTCAGTTCAATAGTTTAGTTATCTGTAAATAAACGGTTACTTTGCTATCAAAAGCTCTATTTGTCTTGTTGTTTATGTTATTTTGTAGAAGGAAAGCATTATTCAGATTTTTGGGATGTCACGAAAGCAAAAAATAGCTGTGTTAAAGTCAAAGTTATGTTTGCAATGTATGCTTTCACACAAAGCTCAATTTCTCTGTTTTTTCATCAGAAATTGGAAAATTGCTCAAACTAAGCTATTTTCTTATGCTGATTTCTAAAGATTGGAAAAATATATGAACTTTTTTTTTCCTGCTGAAAGATGAGAGTCTAATCTTTCTTTTGGTAGGTTCCATGTTTCATGTCACACTGAACCTTTAAGTTAAAACACTGTTATGCATGACGTAGCACCATAAATCAAGCAAGACATTATAACAGTTTAAGCTTTGAAGACTCAACTTCAGCTATATATTTTTGAAAGCATTCATGCATCTCATTTTATGTATTAAAGTCCATCCTCCACAAAAAAAAAAAAAGTCTTTTGGGACCGAAGGATGTGAGAAACAGAAGCAACAGAAATAGTTTCACCCTAACACTCTTACAAGTTGTTCATTTTGCTCTGTGCAAATTACTGTTTAATTATCAATAATGACCATTTGTGGGAATTCCATCCATAACAACAAGAATACTCAATTCTGACACTTTCAGCGGAACCTTAGCGTTTCATTTCCAAATACACAATGACAGCTGAGCTGTTATGCATCCACCATCAGCCACTTCCTCTCAAAGGCATCTACTATCTCTCTGCCTTTGAGATACAGCAATTTCAACTGTCACTCAAGAAAACTAGACACTTTTGACTGGTACTAACTTAAAAAACTTAAATTCTCTACAAGTTTTCCTTTTTCATTGTGTTTGCCATCTGCTGTCAGCAGTGCATAGAAGCTGCCTTCACATGCAAAATGTATAGACTGCTGAATGTTATTCAAATGTACAGTACTATATAAAAAGAAGGTATATGAATGCACTCTATATCATAACCTTTGAATGGCCTCCATCTTCACAGTACTCTTGCATAACTGACCATTAACGTAAAAGACTGTCGGTTCAAAGATGAGGAAACATTTTTGCACTACCAGCAGTACTTTGTAAGAATACTAAATCAAACGTCACCAAACAACACAAAGATTCATGGCATTGCTGTGTCAGACAATACCAGCTGCTTGAAAACTCACTGTTTACAGCAGATGGCTTCAGGCCTGTGTTACCAACAGCATCCAGCCAAAGATAAATAAAGAAAAAGTGCCGATCAGCTGCAAGTTGAGAACAGCTGTTGCTAGCAGTAGTAGAGCAGAGAGCAGGGTGGGTATCTACTACTTGTCCAGTGTAACAAGAAGGGCGGAGGTGAGGTGGCAGCCATGGGAGTGCTGAAAGGAACACGGGGGATGAAAGGGATCAAACCAAAGTGTTGGATGCGGGATCGCATGGTGTTTGGCCAAAGCCTGAGGAAGTATCATATGTGACACATTCATGTGACTTACATGGGTCTGTGTTAGTCTCTGGGACCACCCGTCTGGGGCAATACTAAAAGACATACAAAAGGAGGGCCACACAGGCTCAAAAATACACATACATCAACGGGCAAACCGAAATGCATTTTTAAAGACGGAGGAAGTCACTGAACAAGATTCTGTGCAAAAATTTCATGTACCTTGGAAAGAGTACTGTAATTCTCAGACTATAAGGCGCACCTGACTATAAGCCACCACCCACCAACTTATACCCGAAAACGGTATTTGTTCATAGATAAACCGCACTGGACTACAAGCCGCAGCTGTCCTCACTGTATTATGGGATAGTTACACCAAAAGATATTAACCGGTGACACTTTATTTGACCGCGTCATTATAAAACCAAATGAAGCACAATGAAGCTTTGACCCAATTGGCTGCAAAGCTTCATTGCTTCAAGAAACTTCATTTAGCCATCACAGTGAACCTCTACTGCCACCTGCTGTCAACACTGTTGTAGTCTAACATGCCTCCGAGCATGCATTGCAGCACTACAGATGTAAATAACAATCAAAATTCGTGTTCTGTGCTAAGTATTTATTCAGTTACTGTTCCTGTAGTTTCATTATTTTGCCAATTATTGTATTTGGTAACAATGTTTGACAGTGGCACCATAAGACTGACATAAGACAATCATAATTATGACATGACACTGTCGTGAGCATTAACGAATGCTTATGACAGATGTCATTTAGTGTCATACGGCAAAGGATCTCACTTTTGAATAGATGTAAACGATCTGAGCTGGACATAAATGGAGTTAGTGACATAATTTACTGGATGACACTTAATGACATCTGTCATAAGGATTCAGTAATGCCCATGATAGTGTCATAATTATGACCATCTTATGACAGTCTTATGACGCTACTGTCAAATATCTATCTATTATCCCAAATAAATCAAATAAGCCTCACTGGACTACAAACTGCAGGATCCAAAATGAGGGGAAAAAAGTAGTGGCTTATAGTCCGAAAATTACGGTACATCATTGAACCTTAAATGGACAATATCCTCCCTCAAAAGTTTTGCACTCTTGACCAGTGGAAACATATTGGTGGTCCAGAAAACATTTTTACTGACTGCACACTTTATTTTTGACCAGGTCACACACTGACCATTTTTTTGTGATGTATTATTATTAGAATCCGGAGTATACTGACTTTGCAAGCTTGCAAGTTATCAATATTTGTGATAAGTGGTAAGGCACTGATCTTAACATAATGATATAATCTAAACTCTACATATAAAAATCAACAATTGTATCCATATTTCTGCTAGTACATATGTCACACAAACCCATCAATGAGTGTTCATTGAGTTAGACAAATTGTAATGCGCCACCCAAACAAACCAAAGCATGTTAGCTAATCTTCTGTTCCCACGCATGAATTAGCGATCCCACAGTGTGCAAAACTTTAATCCTTTATATCAAAACTCATGTGTTAGAAACTAACATCTTAAAGCAAAGCGATGATATGAAACAGACATCTCTTAGAAGACAACAAAAACATTTGGCATATGACAAAATTCTTGATGCTGCACAGATAAAAGGATTTAATTAATCCCAAATGTCAGACCATACGTATAAATCATCATCCAACTTCAGAAGAGATAAAAGCTACCTTCTATTTTGCTGATATATCTATTTATTCTATTTTCCAGAAGCTTTTTTTTCATATTCGTTCACTTAGAATGTGATAGAGTCACGGTTGACACGTGTGAGATTTAGTCATGGATCGTCATTCTCCATTCCACTTTGAGCTGGCCTGGCACTCATGACTGACAGCTCGACTCTCAATAATTCATCTAGCCTGGGCTGTGTGAAGGTCAGAAGATCATCTCTGAGGGGTGCTGAGAAGAGGTGGCACTGTCATCAAATATTCATGAACAGGCTTTACTGCCAATGCACTCTCAAAATACCTAATCTCTTCAGCTAAAAAGCACAGATTTGCTCTTAGGAACTTTGCTGGGATGGTTATGATACTGATAAAATTTGCTAAAATTGTGACCGTGTGCATGTGTTTTACCTCAAGGACATACTGGACTCTGAAATTTTTCCTTTAAATTATTTGAATTCTCTGAAAAACAAAATATACAGTACGATATCTATGTGAAGTCAGTTGCCAAAATCACTGTTGTGCAGCCTTCACTGATGTTCACAACATAATTTTCGCACTATAAGGCGTACCTGGCTACAAGCCGCAGCTGTCCCCACTATATTATGGGATATTCACACTAAAAAATATTAACCAGTAACACTTTGACAGCGGCAACATACGATATGACTGTCATAGGACCAAATGGACCACCATGAAGCTTTGAACCAACTGGCTGCAAAGCTTCATTGCTTCAAGAAGCTTCATTTGGCCATTGCCGCTCCCTCGGGGAGACAGTCAACATCTGCTGCTCACACTGTTGTCGTCCAACATGCCTCCTAGCATGCACTGCATCGCTATAGATCTAAATAACAATCAAAATTCATGTTCTGTGCTATCTCTTCAGTTACTGTTCTAGTTGCTTCATTAATTGCTTGTTATGGTATTTGATAACACTTTATTTGACAGTGGTGCCAAAAACTGTCATTAGATAATCATAATTATGACATGACACTGTCATGAGCATTAATGAATGCTTATAACTGATGTCATTTAGTGCTATCCGGCAAATTGTCTTACTTTTGAATGTACGTAAAAGATCCGAGCTGGACAGAAATGGAGTTAGTAACATGATTAACACTTAATGACATCTGTCATATGCATTCAATATGTCTATGATAGTGTCATGTCATAATTATGACGGTCTTATGGCAGTCTTATGATGCTGCTGTTATATAAAGTGTTACCTATCAATCCAAATGAATCAACAAATAAGCCGCACTTGTCTATAAGCCGCAGGATTCAAAATGAAGGAAAAAAGTAGCGGTTTATAGTCTGAAAATTACGGTAGTTGCCTTTTTCGTTTTTCAGGTTGATATCAATATTTTGGTGGATTTCATTACTGTACTGTAATACTGTACCGTATTGTCCAGTATTTTGACGAATATATGTATTTACTCGAAAATATTCCTGTACAAATTCACGAAAATAGGAGAAAAGAGGAACCCGCTGAGCAGAGGAGTCTGTTACGGTTTGATGTTATAATTAGAGGAGCAAGCAATGAGAAAACAAACTGTCCACTAAATGATTTAAACTTATACTACTTGTGTAGTTTACTGTTTAAACATGGCAAGAGTGTCTGTCGGGTGCTAAAAAAAAATGCTTGTTGTGGTGTCCCTTCCTCAGATCACATGATGCCCATAGGCACAACATGTCATGCACGTATATGGGAAGCAGCAGCTTTGGGTTTGTTGTCCAAACACCTCGCCAAACTAGTATCCTGAGGTGACAAGAGCCTAAGCATTGCTACCATCTTGGAAAATTTGTGTGTTACAATTAACTATGTTTGAATGTTTGGGCTTTTTCAAAAGAAACTGCTAGCACAATCTGCTTTTTAAAGCCTTTGATAAATATTTATGTGTTATTATTATTGCTTTGCAGTCCCAGTTGCTGTACTGAAATGATTATGTAATTAATTCCAATGTGCATGAATATTCTCACTGCTTTGCATATTTGTGAAATAACTATTTTATGGGAAAGGGTCTGTGTCATTACCAAGCAGCTGGAGAACTTTTGCAACTGATGACCAAATGTGATCCCAAGTACACACACATTAAATACACACTTGTGTAATCCAAAAGTATTATGCTCTACTGACTTCCAGATATTAGCCAGGTGCTGCGGTTGTTTGAACTGCATGTGTAATCCTAAACCCTTGCCGTTGGATTCATCTGTAGCCGCTTAATAAGAACAATGACTTATTACAATTGGTATGCTACAAACACAACCCAAATGTAAATGGATTAGTTGTGACAGTTAATAGATTCTTCAACTCACTGTTTCAGAGGATGGTGTACCACTCAATCGTGATTAAAATAATGGATGAGTGATCTGCTGACATTGTCAGGAATGGAGTCGTGGCCTCTGTGCATGTGTGTTTGTCAAAACTGTTAATGGTGGACTGGTATACAAGTGTGTGGTTGTTGTACGAATGAATAAAAGATCTCCACAAACCAATAATTTGCTAGCTTCATTGGAACCTAGATGCACTTCCTAGAGGCTCCCTATGGCTTTCATAAACTTGATCCCTGATTATACCACTGAATCTACCAGTGAGTGAGTGAGTGAGTAAAGAGATATATATGTATTAGGGCTGTCAAACAATTAAAATTTTTAATAGAGTTAATCACAGTTTAGAAATTAATTACTCGTAATTAATCTCATCTCTAAAATATGCCTTATTTTTCTGTAAATTATTGGTGGAATGGAAAGATAAGTAAAGTAGTGATTGAAAATACACCACAATGTGTCAATGGCGAGTTTTAAATTAATTTGAGCTCTAGCAAAGGCAACGTCTGAGTAATTTTTATGTGTATTTTGCATCGCTATTTTGATTGGGAATGCCAGTTCTCTTTGCATTGAGCGCTTTTCTTTTTGTGAACATTAGTTTTTTGAGAGATAGGAATATTATTTTTGTTTGAGCTTTCACTAAATGATACTGTAGCGACTTAACTGTTCTGCCCAAATGCATGCTGGGAAGTTGGGCAACCATGACTGTCAGTGGTGGCTGCAAACGGTTTACTGTATGTTCTGTGATGTATTCTCTTAAGCATGTTAAATTAAGATCTTCTCCTGCTTCGCCCAAATGCATATTTGGAAGTTGTGCAACCATGACTGTCAGTAGTGCCTGCAAATGGAATACAATGTGTTCTGCGTTGTGTTCAAATAAGCGTGTTAAGAAAAATATGGTCTGATTGTCAAAAAAACGCCTGTGTCTACTCGCATTTCTCTGCCTTTTCGCTCCCAATGTGCTAAAACGGCATTATTGTAAATTGTTTGCGGCTACGCATGAACGGGTCATTCCGTGCATACGTTAATTGCGTCAAATATTTTAACGTGATGAATTGAAAAATTAATTACCGCCCAGTACCGCAATAAATTTGACAGCCCTAATATACCGTATATATATATAGAGAGAGAGAAAACGTGAGAGAATACACCTTTACATGTGGTCAATTCAGTCATTAAAGTGTATGAACTATGAAGTATGTTTTTTTTCACAATACAAAACCTATTATAACATGTAAATTTTTGGATCATCTTTTCCAGGTTTGATACTAAAAGATTATTGTAAAACTGCTCACAGAAACTACCATTTTCCGACTAATTTTTGGATTATAAACTGTTACTTTTTTCCCTCACTTTGAATCCTGGGGCTTATAGTCCAGTGCAGCTTATTTTGTTGATGTATTTGGGTTTATATGTAACACTTTATTTGACAGCAGTGTCATAAGACTGTCATAAGACAGTCGCATTTATGATATGACACTATCCTGGGCATTACTGAATGCTTATGACAGATGTCATTAAGTGTCATCCGGCAATTATGTAACTAAATCCATTTATGTCCACTTTGGATCTTTTACATGCATTTAAAAGTGAGATAATTTCCCAGATGACACTAAATGACATATGTTATAAGCATTCATTAATGGTCATGACAGTGTCATGTCATAATTATGATTGTTTTATGACAGTCCTATGACACCGCTGTCAAATAAAGTGTTACCAAATAACATAACTAGTAATTAATGAAACACCTGGAACAGTAACTGAAGAAGTAATTAGCAGAGAACATGAATTTTTTCTTTAGCGCAGCAATGCATGCTAGGAAGCATGTTGGACGACAACAGTGTTGACTGCAGGTGGCAGCAGAGGTTGACCGTCTCCCCCAAGGGAGCTGTGATGGTCAAATGAAGCTTATTGAAGCAATGATGGTGTTTCATTTGGTCGTATTAGAGCCGTATTGTCAAATAAAGTGTTACCGGTTATTATCTTCTGGTGTAAGTATCCCATAATACAGTAAGGACAACTGCGGCTCATTGTCCGGTGTGGCTTATCTATGAACAAATGCCGTTTCCGTTTCAAATTTGGTGGATGGTGGCTTATAGTCAGGTGCGCCTCATAGACCGGAAATTTACGGTACGTTTATGCACTGTTGGATTTTCACATTTGGAGGAATAACCCAATTGGCCTGCAACATGCATTTGAAAAAAAAAACTGTATCCATCGGTTATTTATTTTTTTAAACCCAAGTGAAGGCCCTACTCGAAATGCCAAATCAATTGCTTCATTTATGGACTGCATCTGGGAGAGACCAAAGATAAGCTGTTTGGGAAAAGGCAAGTAAAAGCTTGTTATGCCAATAGTCTGTTTTTAATGTCATCAACTTAACTTATCCACAGCAGGATCCAGCTATGTTGTTTCACGTGTTCTCGTGACGAACAGGACTAATGACTAACAAGCCACTTTGACAGTGAAATTCTTCACAGGGGCAGAATTCAACACCTCCTACTCTCAACCACTGATACATCTCCAAGCACAGAAACTACCTAACAGATGGCAAATGTTAAAGCCTTTGTGGAGGTTTGTGCTCCGAGAATGCTCAAGTCAGGACATTTCCTTTGTGATCATTGTGAAGTCTGCCAATTTCTTGAAATCTTAAGCTCCAGTCATGTGTCTAAAGAACGAGACATGACAAATGACCGTGAGTGATCTGAGGATAAACGGAATTTGTGACCAGTTGTGTCGGAACATAGAGAATGGAGCCACAGGTGTTAAACAGCTAAGCACTTTAGCTGGTCGACCGGGGAAAGATCTTATTGAACCAGGAAGGCTTCTCATGGAACACCCTCTGCAAAGCAACTCAATGCTGAGAGGTCAAAGGCCATAGTTGCAGGCAAAGGAAACCATTTGTTTGGTTGTCATGGCTCAACAGGTGAGCCCCGGGTGGGGGACAGGGCTTCTCAAAACATCTCACCCTGCAAGAAAATAAGATACCCCCACAGACTCAATACCAGGAATGTCCCCCACGCACGGTCCGTCCGTCGCCACATACACGTCACAACAAGCCATGTTTGCTGCAGTTCACACTGCACTATTTGTTTTGTAGCTTTGTTAAGGAAGCTTGCCCAGTAAAAATGCTACAGCAGTGAGGAAAAGAAAGAACCTGGCCACCACCATTGAACAGATTAATGTTTGTTTTCATTTGAATGTCACAAGGTTTTTCTCACGTATAACTGCACCTGTGGCGCAAATGCCTATGCTAGCATTGTTCGGTGTAAGACCCAGCCTAAGGCTTTGGTCCACAACAAACCTTTCATCACCTTGAACATGTTGCTGCACACGTACATCCCACAATTCTGCCTTTTGTATGGATTGTATGGTCAGCAAATCTTTGTCTGTAAATGCTCATTCATATAATTTAAGTCTATTTTATAAAGGTAAAGCATGTTACTTATACGTATTTGTGGTCACTTACTGCTAAATTTAAACAACCATATAGATTCTGCTCATGGTTGACTAACATTGTTTTGAGATGCAAACAATATGGACAGCATAGTTAAATCTGGACTGCAAAGCTGTTGTTTAAATAGTAGTACACTGTAAAAAAAAATTGCTGTAAATTTACGGCCAATTTTGAACACTAAAATACCGGTTTTGAGTTAAACAGTTTATTATGTACAGTAGTTAGCAATGCATTGTGGGTAGTTAGCAATGCATTGTGGGTTACCAACATTACAGCAACAAGACATATGCTGTAGACGGTATGTTAATATTTCAATTACATGACACTACCGTATTTTTGGGATACTGAGTTTTGACTGGAAAATTGGAGCATGGTCAGAAATCTGAAATCTTTTACATTGTGGCTGTATAGACTATGTTTTTGGCCAATTTACTTAAAATAACTAGAGACCGCAAATAATTTGCCAGCCAATCCTGGAGGACCAAATTACCCATAATTTGGACCTTGGAGACTCTTCAGAGGATGACTTTAGATGACATATGTTGCTCTTTAGTGCTTGTTTTTCAACTTATATTGGTATTTATGTGTACCAATTTATAAACGGTAAGTTAATAAGTTAATACGGTAAGTTAGTCTTACTCATATTACCTAAAATATTTTATATTAAACTAAAGTTCAGAGGATTGCGCGATAGCGATATATAATATTAATGTTTATTCATCTGGAGTGCCAGTAGAGGGCAGTTTTCTATTGTTTTGCAAAAGATGCTGCTGAGTGAATGTTTTGGGGAAATAAATAAAAGGTGTTTGCCGGTGAGTGGTTAAAAAGGCAAAATCCGAGTGTCTCATTTTGATGTTACAAATGTTAGCTAAACGCATTAGCGTTAGCTGTAGCGGATGATGTATGGGAGTTGAACCACAGACTACAACACAATCACATCGACGCAAACACCAGACTGGAGTAGGAATGTATACGCATCAATCCTCAGAGCCTGATGGTAGACTTATTGTTGCCTGTAGGTTAGGAGTTATCAAGTAGAGGGCATGTGCACTTTTCTTCACAGTCTTCAGCCTGTAGGAACACATTAGTGTTTGTTAATCGAAACTGTCTGAGACTTAGATTTAACATTTTGTTTTTGTGGTTGTAGTCTGCAAAGTTGTTACATTATACACCACCTTAATACTTGAACTATTGTTAATCTTCCCTTAGATAGAACAGATACTGTATTCCTACCAATGCATATATTTTTACTGATATAGTAGTGGCAAGGAAATCTATGGTACTATCCATCACTACTATGCAGTTAAAACAAGGTCATCAGAATCCCTAGACTTTATGAATCACAGATTTTATTACCTCAGGGTCCAGCTTCACACAAGTACTGTATGTCACAATAAACTCAATACAGTAATTACAAACTGCTATCTGACAAAACAGTACCTAACTAATTGGGTTAAGTCAAAATTGACTTTGTAAAGTATTAAATAATTAGGTTTTTTTAAGGGATGCAAGACTACACTAGAAGGCATTTTCTATTAATCAGTTTGTCACAGAAAATATGCTGTGGTGTGTCAATACCACATATTTTCAAGTATATTGTCTCCTAGCAGCAAGGTCTCATAACGCAGGAGTGGTTTAGATAAATTATCTATGTTATGTTTGTGAGAGAGCAGGCAAGAGGCTGGAATTAAGGTTATTCCAAGTACAAATTGATACTATATTTGTTGAACATAATTTTCCAGGCTTAACAGTACATGCTTGACTGTGAACCAGAATCAGCCCATGTGCCGTGGCCCCCAATTTGATGGGCAGTGCAATGGAAATAATTACATTTAAACATAGTCGTTTAAAGATAAATGAGCAGCAGTAAGTAATGATGGCTTATTACATCTGTCTGTGAATGACTCTGTAGCTGGGCCCTGTGCAGACACGGCGCTCCGCATACACATAACACGCACGGTGCGTAGGCCACCAACTCTACCTGAAGGGGCACAAAAAAAAATCAAGTTTGTAAAAAATCATAAAAAATAGTAATTGTAATAATAACAACAATATATAGTATTTAAAATAAAACTTATAACTGATAAATGCAAGTAATACAAATATAAGTAACATAGGCTCATTATTTACACACAAAAAGAATCTCCTGTGCGGCCCTCTTTGCCTGGTACACCAGACTCACCGCTGTTCCAGCTATTGAGTCTGGCCACCATTCAGCGGATACAATTTCCAGGGCGGAGCAAGCCACAGCAAACAGACAGCGGAGTGGACCAATCAGCGACGGGCAGACGTGACGTTAGTAAAACGACGAGGGCAGGACGAGGGACTTGCGCGCGAAAGGAAACATACGAGGAGAGCGGAGTTTATTTAACATGGCTAGCGCGAGACAGTTGACTGTTGTCAGTGACTCGCGTCTCAGTGTTTGAAAAATACAGGTAGAACAGTCTGGCCGTGCCAGGCAACGGCCCTCTCGTCAGTCTATCTTTAGTGCCCCCCCCCCCCCCCCCCCCCAATTCCCTAGTGGTTTGCTCCATTATGCTTCAGTCGCAAATTTGGCAGAAGTTTATTCTTGAAAGGAAATGTCATCGAAAAGACAACAAGAGCCGGGGGCGGAAAAAAAGAAGAGGAAAAAGGAGCGAGATGATGCCCGCGCATCACTTGCAGGTAAGAATGTTGTTGTTGTTGTTGTTTTTTAAAACAATTGTTTATTTATTATCAGATACGTTTACATGATTACAATAATCTGATAACTGGGAATAACCAGGTAATGACAATAATGAGATTTGACGCATTTACGTGCACTTCAGTGATGTGATAATCAGGAAAATCCTGGTTAAGTCAATAGTTCAATTTCTTTCCAAGTACATGACGTAAAACTCTTGGTCTCAGCATAGGCCTTCCTCCATGTCTACCAAAAACTCATGCTTGCTTGAAGTTATCCCACTGAACCTCTTCAAATGCGAGTGTGGCGATTGCGTTACACAAGCTCGCTAACTGCAGAGTAGGCCCATAGAAAGCGAATCAGTTTGACGTCCCTGAGGCCTCTCTAGCGACATCCGTTTTTCCATTTGTACACATGCTCATATCCACAAAGCATTTATGCCTAGGGCACCAATATAGCTAGCGCAGGCCCTGTCCCTGTGAATGCACATCAGTGTTCTGAGTGTGGAAAACTGTACCCGAACTCATGGCGCCGATTACAATTGCAATACAAGCAGAATATTAAGCATTAGGGGCTTCAACAAATGCATCCTAATAATAGAAAAACTCAACAAAAACATATACCATTTTAATAATCCGAGATGAGGAGAATGCAAACTTGTCAACCACATTTGTCCCACTTCTGATTCACTAGCTTGTAAAATAGCAAGTAAGGGGAAAGCATTCGGTGTGGCCTGAATGCCTTACAGGTTGAGAGAAACTAGGACACTACCATACACAAGTGCAATGTTGGCTAAATAATAAAGGAAAGGCATACGGAAACTGCAAAGAGAGGGAGAAAAGCATCATCCACCTGTGAGCAAATATTTTAATGCCACTAATGTTTAATGCATGGTTTACACAGCATGAAGTGGGTTGTCCACATGCCTGTATCAAAATTAATTTCATGAGAACCTTCACATTCGTGATTTATGTCATCATAGTGTAAACTGTTGTCAACACCAACGGCTCTTGCTTGCCTTATACCGTACATTCAAATAGAAAATGTGATTGAACATGTTCCAATATCTTACATCTACAATTAAATTTCTTCAAATCCGGGAATTGTTGTGAGTACAAGTATTTACTATACCCAAGGGCGTAGGTTTGCATAGGGACGGCAGGGACATAACACTAGCAACTTTTCAGGATGCTCAAATTGTCCCCACCAACTTTTAAGCAACCTTATTTGCATTATATAATGACTTTGGTTACATAGGTAATTTAGATTGTCTCCTCATATGTTGTAAGGATAGAATTTACCCTACCATTATTAAGTGAATTATTTTCATTATGTTCAGACTTACATTTACCCCTTTTCACTGCTGACTGTGCCAGTCAGTTTTCCCCTCAAATGCATGTTTGATTGGCTGATGATTTGACACGCCCCTCCCACACACAGGCGGGCACTCACAGCCCCATGCCGCTTCCTCCACCCCCTTCGAAGAGGAGGGATATTAGAAGTTTATTTTGGCCAGCAGCAGCTGCAGCCACTGTAACTATTGTAATGGGATGTCAATGTTGTGGAGGTGGGGAACACACCACTAATTTTGCTACTGAAAGTTTGACCTGTATCAGCGTTAGCACAATATTAAACTG
The DNA here is from genome assembly GCF_030265065.1 of Corythoichthys intestinalis. Classification (NCBI taxonomy): domain Eukaryota; kingdom Metazoa; phylum Chordata; class Actinopteri; order Syngnathiformes; family Syngnathidae; genus Corythoichthys; species Corythoichthys intestinalis. The sequence continues at coordinate 34,285,955 of NC_080403.1, read as the reverse complement.
TGTGAATTTGCTAACCTGCAAATCTTGAGTAGAAAGCTGCTTAGAGAGAAGTGCAGTCCTCTTGTATGTGTTTTCTACTGTGAATGTTATTTAAACTGTGAGAAATGTAGTGAAACGAGGTTTATCCCTTTCTCCCCAATTTTCATTTTTATAATATTTATGTGGTTTTAAAGAACACAAATGTTTCTTTTTTTTTTTTTTTTTTTTTTTTTTTGAGTTTGGCTTTGCTTGTGGACAAAAGCAGTAATGTCTTACATGAAAGGAAGGCTGTATTTCTATCTATTTTTGTTATTCCCTGACTCTGAGTTTCTTTTTTCAGTTATATTTAATTTAAAATTCATTTATATATTATATACTGTATATATATATGTCATATTAATTTCTCAATAATGTTGAGTGGTCTTAAGGCAAATGTTTATTTTTCTCATTCCTGGATAGTTAAGAGATTATTAACAAGTTTGTATTCATTGTGTATTTTAATATAATTGGAGTTATGTTCAAATATTGAAAGATAATTTTGCTAATTAACTCCAACATTTGTTGTGGAAGTTTTCAAACTGTTTCTTTAGTAGTTTTTTAAAACAAAGGTTTGGATCGAACAGTGTATCACCTGAACCAATACATATGAAAGTATAAGTCAATACAGATGTATTTTGCATTGATCATTTAGCCTATCAATTAATTAGGTTCATATTCGCGAGAAATGTTGCTCTGAACCCCATTCACCCTATCTGTTTGGTCTTATTCATGTCCCGTCCCCAGCAGGTTATGTTGTTGTATCGTTCCTACCAATGTTGAGACCAAACCTACGCCCTTGACTGTACCTGTAGAACGAAACATTTACAAAATACAGTATAATTTTGGATCTGACTTTTTTTGGCCACCTGTTGATTCCTGATCCTCAGGAATCACGCAAACACACAAACATTCACACTTTGAGAAACCGGTTAAGGCTGTGAGGGTTGTCCAAACAACTTATCCCCGGTGCAAATCAAATGTTTCTGCTCTGACGAAGTGCTGCATTGCATTTCCACATTCCGTTCCAATTGTAACCTTCTCTTTCATTCTGATTGTTTAAAAGCAAGGTGTTGAAAGAAGGATTATTTGATACAAAATACAGTGATGCTGGGTTCTTGCTTCTTGACATTGTTAATATGTTGTTTGGAAAACATGGCTTTTTCTTTTACACTGGATTGTATTACAGGTATAAGTCTTTTGGATAACAAGCAAGATTTGCCTTTGTTAAACAGCTTAAAATGTATATATAACAGGATTGAGTCTACTTAGTGCAGCTTGTAATCATGAAAGAAATCCACAGTGTGCAGGATAATCTTCTCGAGGGCAGTTAGATCTATGACACATAGTTGGCAATCTCCCTCTGACTTCTGTTTGGTATGTCATATTACTGTCAACGTAAAGTGAGTTTTTATTTAAACCTGTGGAGATGTGATGACAAAACGAAAAGAATATGTGCGAAAGTACGGCAAATTCCGGTCCCAGAACATGAATGTTGAGCCCACTGAACTAGTTGACTAAAAGCCTAGGAATCTAACCTATAGGCTAGTTTAGGTGTGAGGGAGTAAGGTTTATTAACGTACATTGTACCGCACTAGCTGGTATTAATTACATTTAACTGAAGATCATGTTTTACGGCGGCGATGGTAAATATCTTGCATCATAATTTTCTAAATCAATTTTCAAGTTGGAAAATGGGAAGTTTAGTACAACTACATTTATTGAACCATTTCTTTGCAGAATATTGCACATCTGCAGCATGTCTATGGAGGTAGAGTTGTGTCTTTATTATTCAATTAAAAAAAAAGTTGCTTGAATCAAAAATACTGGATATATTTTCAATCAAAATAATAATAATTCAGTCAAAAAATGTGTTTACATGTAAAAGTAATTTGACACACACATACACAACAAAAAAACATTTGAAAACTATTTTTCTATGATTGATTTTTGATCGAGGTGAAGTTTTTATTTATTTATTTATTTTTTAAGTAATGTTGTTTTGAGTTTGGGCCACATTTTGGGTAGGACATTTGTGTCTTTATAATTCAATCGAAAAAGAAGTTGCTTCAAACAAAAAATGTATTTTCAAAAGAAAAATCACTTCAATCAAAAAAAAAAAAAAATGAACCATTGAAAAAAGTTTTTGAATGGAAAGAAAAAATATTTGAGGCTCAAAAATTTGCATTTGAACACTTAATTTTCCATTGAAAATGTTTTCTTTGATTGAAGAAATCCTTTTTATGTTTGGGCCATATTATGGGTAAAATATTTGTGTCTAAATCATTCAATCCCACCCAAAATGGCTTCAATGAAAAAAATATTTTCAATCAAAGAAAGAATTCATATGTCAAACTGAAATCTGCCTCCCCTAAAACAATTTAATTTTGGGGGGGAAAATATATTTTTTCAATTACTATTTTTTTGGTTTAAGTGAAAAAGGTTTTGAAGTACCATTTTTTAATTAAGCCGATTATAAATCATATTATTAAAAATATTATGTGTATATTTAATGCTTAAAATAAAAACAAACTTTTATTCATTTGATAATATTTATTTAGTACGGCAGTATTATTTTTGTCAACGATGACTACAACAAAAATATTCTGTCAACAAACAGTTTTTTTCATGACCACGACGAAACAATAACGAGATAAAAACTTGTCTTGGGAGACTAACATATGACAACAAGAATGCCAGTTTTTGTCTATGAGACGAGAACGAGACGAAAATGCACCATAGTTTCCGTCACATGTTCACAATGTGTGACATTTTATGTGTTGTTAGCCTGCATTGTAGCAGTGTCTGGTTGTGTCACTCATGTGACGTGCAGTGCCCACCCAACTCACCCACTAGTGTCCTCTCCAGTCTCTTCTTATCTTGGCAAGAGAGATTATGCAATGTTGCTTTCGCCTTTAGAGGTCTGTGCTGAGTAATCATCACACATTATATGCAACTCATAGTGTTAGCATAGCATTCACGTTTACGTTAGCACCAGGCTATTGCTAACGGCGAGCGTCCTCTTAAACACTCCGCCAACTTTATTTACATACCGTACAGTTCGTGGCGTCCAAGTTGGTATAATTAATAGAAAATAACGTACCATTTTCCTGCTGAGTGTGTATCATCACTTGATAGATTTGTAGATGCTACAATATGTGCTCGTCTGTCAATGTTCATTCGAAATAGTTGGAAACATATTTTTATTAATTTATTTTGGGAGTGAAACTTTCTAATTTTACAGACAAAAAGATCGACAAAAACAAGACGAAGACAAACACAATTTGTAAGGACTAAAATATGACTTAGACTAATAAGTTTTATGATCCAAAAGACTAAAACTAAGACGAAAATTAAAAGGGTTAGTGAGTACATGTCTTTTTACAATGCACAACGTAAAATAAGATTAAACTACAAAATTTAAATTTCAAGTTGACACACTATATATTAATTAATGTACATGTCCTGCAGAAAAGCAATTTATATTTCTTGAGCCAAAGTGGCAGTTTTTAATTTTTTTTAAATTATAGAATATGATTACACCCAAGGTCTTTCTTGTGACCCCACAGGTTAAAAAAGCCCAACAAATTGAGTACAGGTGTGTGTGTGCGTGCATTTGTGCGTGCAGGAATGAGGAAGATCAGGCAGGTTTGACACACAGATGTACCCGATGGCAAAACTAATTGCCTTCTGCTGTCTACAGTGCAAAAGGTTAAAGAGATCTGTCAGAATGAAGCCACGATGGTGAGGAGGAAGTAAGTGAATGACTGACACTGACTGTCTATAACTGTCAATGGCAGTCATAACCTTAGGAGGAATAAATTACTCCAGCTGCAAATGTGGTGATGTTTACAACGCAGTTCTAGTATATAGTAGTAACGTGGAATTAAACAACTATATATACATCTATGCTCGCTTATGCTAAAATTATGGTATGTGTTAGCCTCAAAACAATCTTCCATTTCCCGTCTCATCAGACCATAGGAAGTGATTCCTGTAATCCATGTGCTTTGTTGACATGTCTTCAGCAAACTGTTTGCGGGCGTTCTTGTGTACAGTCTTCAGAAGAGGCTTCCTCCTGGGGTGACAGCCATGCACACCAATTTGATGTTGAGTGTGGCGTATGATCTGAGCACGAACAGGCTGACACCCCACCTCTTCAATCTCTGCAGCAATGATGACAGCACTACTGTAACAAGTCATATGCGTTTTGGAGGGGAAATGACAAGCAGTTCTCAATTTGGACATTTAGGGATGTACGTTTTTTTCAAAGGGGTGTACTCACTTTTATTGCCAGAGGTTTAGATATTAATAGCTATATTCATTCATTTTGAGTTATTTTGAGGGGAAAATAAAGTAACTATTATATAAGCTGCACACAGACTACTTTTCATTGCGTCAAAGTGTCATTTTGTCAGTGTTGTCCCATGAAAAGATATATCTTCAGAAATGCGAGGGGTGTACTCACTTTTGTGATACACTGTACTTTAGGGTTGCCACCTGTCAGAAATAGAAATAAGGGACGCCCCCCTCGCACGCAAAGCCTTACGGGCAAAAAAAAAAAAAAAAAAAAGTGGGGGGGCATCCCTAAACTTCTAAAATGCATAGAAATGTATGTATTTTTAGATGAGAAAACTGTATTGTGCACTTTGTGGGCATGGCAGTTTCCTTGCAGCACACAGTTTTGGTTTTTTTCTGCAGGTTAGTGAAAACGAAGTGGTGAATATCATAATTAACATTTGTGTTGTCGGCACTGAGTCCGGTCACGTGACCCAATGACAAGCCAAATTTCGTAAGGGAATGTTCCGGGAGAGCTACAATTCCAGCAGCTGACTCGTCTGCATTCTCTATTAAGTCCAGCATTTTGTTGGTGACCCCTGGACTGAAGTACTGGACAGCAAGGGGAAACATCTTCCTGCTCAATTTATTCAAGGCATCGGTCTGTATGGAGAATGGGATGGGTGACGTTAAGATCTTGAGCACATCACCCACTGCCAGGACTTGTTTCAACAGTGCCTCTTGCTTTGTTCTCCCCAAAGTCATTTTCTTCACCATTTTGGAATCGCATATAAATCTTCTGATTGAGCCTGTGTCCAAGGTCAGCACTACTCTGGCCACGTTTTACTGTGTGCTATACCTGTGTCACCTCAGCTGCAGTAATTTAGAGGGTAGGAGTGGGATGATGTCAAATTATTGCTTTAATTTTGGTATCACTATTAATCAATCAATTGATAGTATATATTTGCAATAGGACTATTTATTCAGTGTTTATTTGCTGTTAATCTATTAGGAATAATTCCAAATGAGGAGCTTTAGCTAGCATAACAAAATAAGATGTTCTTTATGGGTACATACATTCATTCCGTATTGATTGATAATAAATGCATGTTTCAAAAAAAAAAAAAAAAAAAAAATCAACATCCCTGAAAATAATCAATCATAGTAGCAAATGAAATAGCCTAGCTATGCTCCTATCAATGCAAGTTGTATGAAGGTAAATATAAATATAGCCTAAATGTTATCCATATACAATAGCACAGGGGTGTCCAAACTTTTTGCAAAGGGGGCCAGATTTGGTGCGGTAAAAATGTGGGGGGCCGACCTTGGCTGACGTCCTTTACGTAGAACAATATATTTAAGCAAATTTTAGCAGGCCATTCAGTGTGTCACATTTGCTTTATTATTTTTTAAAATTGAATAATTTCAACAATCTTACAACTAGACTTTGTGGCGTTCTCTTTCGACTCTTGGGCTCTTGCGAAATACTGCTGCTGTGAAATTAAACTAGCTTCAAGTTGCTTCAATTTCTCGCTGCGAATCTTCCTTGTAATCTTCCCGTACTTGTCAGCGTGTCTTGTTTGGTAATATCGGCTAACATTGAAATCTTTAAAAACAGCGACTGTCTCTTTGCAAATGAAGCGGAACAGTTGTTGCATATTTTAGTGAAGAAATAGTCCAATTTCCACCTATCCTTGAAGCGTCGGCCGTCGCAGTCAACTTTCTTTTTTTTTATTGATTGTCGCCATTTTAGAAAATGGAAGTAATGGGTCACACGGGGTAATGTTGCTTAGCCCTTCAATACCTGCAACATGAAGCAATTATCGGAGAATCCCAAAATTTGAAAAATAAGGTCCTAATGAAACCATTTTTTCAAATTTGTAATAAAGAAAAGTCAAAACGAATGTGTAATAAGCGCTCTAATATCTATAACTTATGCTAAATCATGTTGTTTTTGTTTTCTCATAGAACCTGCAAATGCATGTGTTGACTTGCATCCATCATTTTTTTTTTCTTCCAAAAAAATGTCAGAATTCTAAATTAGTCTCAAAATCAGGAATTTTTAGGTGTATCAAATGTGATACATTTGGCAATAAAGGGTTAAAGTGCTGCTGCCGTTTAGTGGGTAAATGAGGAGCAGCAATTCGTGTGTAAGCTACTTCATATGCTGGTTGCAGTACTGCTGACCAATTTATTAAGTCTGTGTGCGGGCCAGACGTTATTGATTTTACGACAGAGGCTGGAGGCCGGATGAAATTTGACCATGGGCCGCATTTGGCTCCCGGGCCGGACTTTGGACATGTCTGCAATAGCATAATGACATACCAAATCAAGCTCAGGGGATGTTTCAGGTACAAAGAATTGTGACGAAAGCTTTTCTGGGATCTTATATTCCGTTTGTGGCGGTCCCCTGCAGCATGCTGTTTTACACCTCCGTGAGACACTGCAAAAACTTTCCTGCCTGACTTGCAGTTTGCTTTATAGCCTAATCATCATCAGTTACTCTATTGAGCTACGGGTTACCCTCTTCTCACTCCAGTCTATTTTTTGGAGACGTTTCCCCTTTTGACGATGACGTGGGTGTCCTGAGCTTCTGATGTTGGAGAAGATATCTTAGTTTTGAAAACGCGCGGGGCGGCGCACTGAGCAGAGCGAGCGAGGTAACTAGGCAACGAACCCGGAAGTGGAGCGCAGTGCAGGGCAGACAGCAGCGGGCAGGCAGATAACTATCTTGCTGTCTTTAATATCTCCTGCCCTTTTTGTTCATTATTGTTGGCTCAGTGGTCACTCATGAGCACAGGTGTGTGTTTGTGTGTGACACACGTGCATGGACTGGGCGCACCACCGCCCGCCCCTCCCTGCCGCCGGAGCCGCGGGTCGCGCCATGGAACAATTGTGAAATGCGGAATAAACTGCGTTCCGTATTGGTTAAAAACGGAACGCAACTTTTAATTCCCAATTACGGAACGATTCCGTATTTCAAGGGACGGGTGGCAAGCCTACTGTACTTCAACCATAAAGAAAATGTCTTTGTACTTGTTTTCTTATCATAGGATAATGACACTGTTTTGGAGGAGCTGGGATATAGCATATTAGCATAAAGGTTCAGGGCTTTCCAAACAAAGAAAATAACCGTAACCACCCGAGGCATACTAGTAGACTGACTGGCATGTCATGTCAAAATGTGTTTGTTCAAGTCCTGAACCACACAGTCTTTAGTTACTTGTGGTCTGCTCCGAACTGAACACGTTGCTAGATGCTAACAACTCTCATTTCAGCTCTGAACCGGTACTATCAGTTCCTCTATCATTACTTATGTTGTCACATTTTTGTATTGTGAAACTATATACTGATCTGTTTTTGATCTATATCACTGGTGGTCTGACTTCACTTCAGTACAAATAGCAGGATTGACTCGCTGTAAATTCCCTGCAAAGAATTGCACTTGTACTTTACACAGATCCGGCATACCAAGCAGTCCTTTGGGAAAGGCAGGAAAACACATATTGATACATCCACACAGCCCTTAGCACTCTTCTGTGGTCTTAAGTATGCATAACATGGCAGTCATTATCCTATTAGCTATAGTAAGGCCTGAGGGAAATATGGATGGAAGAGGGGAGGAAAAGGAAACAAGGCATAAATAAAACTGAAAGGCAGGTAAGCAGAGCTCTTCGACACAAAATATATTTTATGGGACAATGCGACAATGCGAAGAAAGTAGAAAATCATGCGTGAGAAAATACCTGTGGGGGGAAAAAAGATGTGTGCTAAGGAGAGAGATTTTTTTTGTAGATGCCTGTGGACCTGCCACTTGTACGTAGATTAAAAATACTGTAAAGAACAAGAGGCCATTAAAGTAACTGTTAAAAGTGTTAATACAGAATACGAACATGGAAATAGAAGATGCAGGACATACAGTGGGGCAAATTAGTATTTAGTCAACAACTAATTGTGCAAGTTCTCCCACTTGAAAATATTAGAGAGGCCTGTAATTGTCAACATGGTTAAACCTCAGCCATGAGAGACAGAATGTGGGGGGGAAAAAAAACTGAAAATCACATTGTTTGACTTTTAAATAATTTATTTGCAAATCATGGTGGAAAATAAGTATTTGGTCAATACCAAAAGTTCATCTCAATACTTTGTTATGTACCCTTTGTTGGCAATAACGGAGGCCAAACGTTTTCTGTAACTCTTCACAAGCTTTTCACGCACTGTTGCTGGTATTTTGGCCCATTCCTCCATGCAGATCTCCTCTAGAGCAGTGATGTTTTGGGGCTGTCGTTGGGCAACACGGACTTTCAACTCACTCCACAGATTTTCTATGGGGTTGAGACCTGGAGACTGGCTGGGCCACTCCAGGACCTTGAAATGCTTCTTACGAAGCCACTCCTTTGTTGCCCTGAATGTGTGTGTTTGGGATCATTGTCATGCTGAAAGTCCCAGCCACGTCTCATCTTCAATGCCCTTGCTGATGGAAGGATATTTTCACTCAAAATCTCTCGATACATGGCCCCATTCATTCTTTCCTTTACACAGATCAGTCGTCCTGGTCCCTTTGCAGAAAAACAGCCCCAAAGCAAGATGTTTCCACCCGTATGCTTCACAGTGGGTATGGTGCAATTCAGTATTCTTTTTACTCCAAACAAGAGAACCTGTGTTTCTACCAAAAAGTTCTATTTTGGTTTCATCCGACCATAACACATTCTCCCAGTCCTCTTCTGGATCATCCAAATGCTCTCTAGCGAACCGCAGACGGGCCTGGACCTGTACTTTCTTCAGCAGGGGGACATGTCTGGCAGTGCAGGACTTGAGTCCCTGGCGGCGCATTGTGTTACTGATAGTAGCCTTTGTTACTGTGGTCCCAGCTCTCTGTAGGTCATTCACTAGGTCCCCCCGTGTGGTTCTGGGATTTTTGCTCCCCCTTCTTGGTATCATTTTGACGCCACGGGGTAAGGAGGGAGTTGAAACTCCGTGTTGCCCAACAACAGCCCTAAAACATCACTGATCTAGAGGAGATCTGCATGGAGGAATGGGCCAAAATACCAGCAACAGTGTGTGAAAAGCTTGTGAAGAGTTACAGAAAACGTTTGGCCTCCGTTATTGCCAACAAAGGGTACATAACAAAGTATTGAGATGAACTTTTGGTATTGACCAAATACTTATTTTCCACCATGATTTGCAAATTAATTCTTTAAAGATCAAACAATGTGATTTTATAGTTTTTTTTTTCCACATTCTGTCTCTCATGGTTAAGGTTTACCCATGTTGACAATTACAGGCCTCACTAATATTTTCAAGTGGGAGAACTTGCACAATTAGTGGTTGACTAAATACTTATTTGCCCCACTGTATGTACTAAATGAAACAACAATGCACTGCACTGTGCTTGATTATAATTATAATAGTGTAGTCTACATTGAAGTGTCATTAATTAGCGACATTTTATTAGACCACTAATGTTTCAGAGAGATTTCCAAATGTTAATCTAAATTCATTGATATGCAGATGAAGGTTGTTAAGAAGTTAATTTCATAGCAGTTGTGCAATCACCCACTAAAACAGAATTCATTCATTCTTTCATTTTCCATGCCACTTTTCCTCACGAGGGTTCTCATATATATATATATATATATATATATATATATATATACACAACAGTTCAGTATATACTGTACCTCTCACAAAAATTAAAGAAACACTTTGTTCCTTTACTTTCGGCGAGCAGTGTATATACTGTACTTTGCTAGTCTTAAAGGTACACAATTTAAGATTTGCACTTCAATTACTCATGAAATTGCCATAATATTTCAATAGACATGAAAGAAACGTTTTTTTGGAAACACATTAAAAACGGATCTCAATGGTTAGGTGGAGATTTTCCCATTTTAAAATAAGATTTACGTGTCGCAAATTTGTTCCCGTTTAGCTTCCGTGTTCATCATCAGCCAAACACGAGACCAGTTTCAAGTCTTCGGCCGGTGTTCTGCAATCCCTTCCTACACGGCGAGACCTTTACACAATGCCCAGTGTGCTTGCTGACGCATGTGCACATCGGTTAAAAGCGGCGAGTACTTACTATTTTTGTTTTTTTATTTGGTCTTTGATTGCCTTTTCATTGCCCAAAAATACTTTTTGTATGTTTCCCTCTCATATTTTTAAGCATTGTGTTTTCTTGTGGTAGCTTTAAAGCAGAGTGTTGATCTGTTGACCACATTAGTCACGTAGCGTGTTTAAACCACCCTTATTTTATATTAGTATGTTTAAGTATTTTCCTAAGGCATTTTTTAATACGTTCTTCATGTACGAATCGAAACAAAACAATCTGAAAGCACACGGTCGTACTTTGGGTGTCAAATTTGCCTCTAGTAGCACGTTTCGCCAGTGCAGGACATTTTGGCACAACAGCGGTATGCTAGCAACCTGAAGAGGGACGTCATTTTGTGCTAGTCAGTATTTTGATCTAGTTGTTGTACCATTTTTTTGCTATCAATCCTACATTGTGCAGCTTTAAAGGGGATTATTATCAACTTTTTCCACTGCACTTTGTTAACAGCATAGAAAGACCTAACTATTTTAACTATCCCACTGGTATGTAAACACACCACAAATAACTTAAAATAAATAACATAAATAACATTGAGGTACACATTAAATTGGCACACATCCACAGTTCCTAGCTCCAGAGTCAATTCCACTTTGACCTGCCCTTAAACAATAGGTTCACCAACTGCTTCATTAAAACATGCTAATTACCATGATGATTGATTTAAGTAAGCTGCATCACTTCCCTGTTCCACACCAACCCATAAAGCTGAGCACACAGTGGGGGGCATAACAATATCCCAGTACCTTGCCCATGCCTTACACTACACCCCCTCCAAAACACACACTTTTATTCTTTTTAACATTCCCTAAGTTCCATTCCCTGCTTACTCCCTCCTTATTCAGCTTCCCTGTCCAGGCCCTTTTCACAAGGTCTCTATTGAAGCTAGGGAAAAGGCTCAGTAGAAGCAGCTGGTCGCTCTTTTCTCCAAGGCAGGTATAGAAAAGGCCGGGAGCTCTCTGCATGAGCGAGTCCCACTCTCACATCCTCATTCAGCTCCGCTTTAGCCTTCACTATTCACCGAAGCCCTATTTTTTTTTCCAGGAGCAAGGCGGGATCGTCCTTTTTTTCCCCTCTTCTTTGTACTGCACATAGCCATACAAGTGCTCGCAAAGCCTCTACTAATGAGCAAGTCTTAGTGGAGGGTGAGGCCAGTTTCTGGAGAAGAAAGAAGTTTGATTAGGCTCTTTATTTTCTTGTTGATGGAATGTCCGTCTTACCCTGCTGTTTTTTTAACCTATGGACTAAATAGAGAAAGTGCATGATAAATAAAGTTTCTATTGAATGTGTCTGTGAACAATTCAATTTAAAGTCATGCATTTCAGGGCAGCGGATGGAACCTGTTTTTCGGGAAAGGTATCCAATTTGCAAGTAAACAGACGCTGCATGCAATTAGTGAACTTAAATAGTGCAGTCTATACAATTGTGTCACATAATACTGATACAACATGCTAATAAACATACACAACACACTCCAAGGGAGAGGCCAAAGGGCCTCTGTGTAGTAAAAGGGTATCCACTTACATGAATTAAATGGAATTTTCCACCTCTGGTCTGTAATGTCTTTGAAGTCTTAATTGAATTTGGACTAGCAAGCCATTGTGATTTAGCGAGTAGATGTCTAAATCTGCTCTTCCCGTGTTTAAACCAACCATGTAATTTGAGGTCAGAAAAACATTTCATTGAATTTCAAGTTCGGTGTGGAACATTTGGAAAGGAAGTCACATTTATAACTGCAAACATTCAGTTCAATAAAACATAATGACTGATTAGAAGAATAGGCATTTAGCTGAGTGATTAGTCACTTTATTGCCAACAAAGGTCCTACGTGAGCAAGTGTGAGACAAAAAGACAGTGTGAGATCCCTTGGTAGTTCAAATGCATTTGCAGTAAAAACAGAGAAACAAAGCGTGCTGGCAGACAAAACGGTGTTTGGCTTCCACAGATGTACAACACAGAGGTCACCTTTCAAAGAGTGAAACAAGCACATTCCTCTCCTTGCATGGAACAAAAACAGTTCCAGGCCATCGCTTCTTTTATGAAATATTCTATTGACAAGGCTTATTTAAACAAACACGGCCAAATACACAGGAGTTGCCAGTCCGTGTACGGCCTCGCTGCTTCAACTTTGTCAGCACAGTGTTGACACAAGTAAACACCTTCTGAAAAGACATGGAAATTAACTGCCATTTTGGTCATACTTTCAACAATGCATACCTTCATTGTGGCTGACACTGTGGCTTAAACTGTTAGCATAACAGACTGGGACAACACCTCTACCCACACCCACCACGTGATAGAACAGGTCAGGTTAGGGATGTGGAATGACTTCTCTCATCACTTGCCACTGAGATACGACGCTAACTTTTGACAGAAACTTGGCAAGGAAAGACTCTCCTCATTAGACAAACAGAAAAGACGTGCACATCTGAGCTAGCACTTCCAGTTATGAAATATGGAAAATAATGATCCGGTGAGAAGGCAGGCCGGCAAAATGTGATGTTTGGACACCTGCAAATTCTACTCAAAGTGTCAAGCAGCCGTTATAACAGACATTTCTTCATCTTTTTTTGTGTTCTCATCTCCTAAAATTTTAGTTCACTTCAATTTTTGAGCAAATTTCATGTGTTGAAAGTCAAGGAATCAATCGCCACTTATGGTGTTTATTATACTTCTTCTTTTAACACCTGTGTGTTTAAACACAATATTTGGTGATCAATTTGAAGGTAGCCTTCGATTTTAAAACATTTTCCCCATTTGTATTGTGAAATTTGAAACATGCAACCAAAGGCAGCTCATTACATTAACACCATCTGAATAGGACATTTTTTCATGTTTTGTTTTCAAACAATTTGTTGTTCGGCTGTAACATCTGAATTCTACTTCTGCAAATCATTAAACGATTATCTTAGCTGATCTTATCCTGATATGGTAATATATTCTCCCTGTCCACAAAATTATGTACAGCTGCACAATTCAATAATACCAAATACCGCACAAGAGAAAAAAATCACTTCAACATCATGCTTAAAGTGTTGCGCAATAGTAGTTTTGAATGTTTTGCTGCACTTTTGTAGCTTAGTAAATTAGCTTTAAAAACTGTTGAGAAATACAAAATGCAGGTAAGTACAAATAGAACATCTAAACTAGAGATGTCCCGATCGATCGGGTCCGATCACATCATTTTCAAAGTATCGGAATCGGCAAAAAAATATCGGACATGCCTTTTTTTTTAATACATATATATATCTTAATTAAATCGCTTTCTAATTGTATTTAACGTTACATACATAATATGTTACACTCATCCAGAGTCTTTAGTTTAGGCTTAAGGTAGGGTTATCAACTTTATCCCGATAATGGCGGTAATTATTTTTTTAAAAAATGTATCACGTTAAAATATTAACATTAATGCATGCGCTGCACGACCCAGTCACGCATTGTCGCGCTCAATCTGTAATGGCGCCGTTTTACCTATATAGAGAGATAAAAGGCAGCGTAAAATGAGTAGAGTAAATTTGGCAGACTTTGGAGCCTTTTTTTAATTGGCTAAAGCCTTACAATCCCTCTCCCTATGATTAGAAATATAATGGGAAGCAATGTGGGGAAGCAAGGTAGCAATTGATCTTTTTCTTAACACCTTATGTTATTTGCCAACACAGAGAAGATATATCAATTGGTAGCACTACGCACAGTCATGGTTCCACTTCCCATCATGCATTTGGGCATGGCAGCAGTATCATTTACTGAAAGCTGAACAAATACACTAGATGGCAATATTTAGTCACAATATACAAAGTCACAAGTCTTTCTATCCGTGGATCCCTCTCACAGAAAGAATGTTAATAATGTAAATGCCATCTTGAGGATTTATTGTCATAATAAACAAATACAGTACTTATGTACTGTATGTTGAATGTATATATTCGTCCGAGTTTTATTCATTTTTTTCTTAATGCATTGCCAAAATGTATAAAAATTCCCAAAATTATCGGGATTGATTGGAATTCAATCGGGAGCAAAAAAAAAAGCAATAGATAGGGAAATATCGGGATCGGCAGATACTCAAACTAAAACGACCGGGATCAGATCGGGAGCAAAAAAAAACATGATTGGAACAACCCTAATCTAAACCCCAAACAAGGTGCCCAGAGCCTAGCTCCAAACCAAGGACATCACAACTGTGCAAGAGACGTGCTTCTTACTACTAGGCATTGTGTATTTTTCATTGTATCCCAACAGACTTCTACAAATGACTATATGGATATACTGTACGCAAAATTACATTATATCTGAGTCTCATGAGTGCTATCATGACAAGTTTTTTTCTAGTATAAATCAATGTACTTTTCTCTACATGTGCATTGCATCTTAGCAATGACAGAAAAATGTTCTGCTTCCTATTAGCAAAGCATCTCCACGCTGCTGCAACACCCGTTAGACATCCAGTCCCAGTATGGCCAGTTGGCTAGGTTTTCACGCCTCTCCGTTTTATTGTTGATGAATCGCTGCAGCAGATGGTTTGTTATCTTTGAAGATTCCAGAAAGACAAGCATGATGAATCCTCCTTCGGCCAAACACATCCATCAACCATCTACCCAACATCATGATGTCTCTCTGGCTGCCCCTCAAAAAGTGTGCACCTGAGTTACATTCACCCTTTTATGCCAGCTTTCCACAGGAGATTTCAGTTTAAAAATAGTCAGCTGTGAAAACACCAATATGGTTAGTGTCAAGAACTACCATAAACAAAAAAGGTTCAAGGGCTCATCTGGTGCAGTCATTAACTTTTTACAGGGCACTGTCATGGAAGACCCATGTCCACTCGGCTCATCAGTCACAATTTCACAGAGCAACACAAAAGCCAGTGGAGTCCGTGTGTGGAGAGGAAAAAGTTATGGTAGCAGATGTTGTTAATGCAATCCTTTCCATGTAAATTCTTTGCAGGGCTCACAAAGGTTATAAATCTGTAATAATCACTTCAAGACGGTGTCGTGTCTAAGATTTAAGGCAAATAAGGCACAAGGTTGTATAGTGCTACCGGATTGCGCAATGAATTTAAGAGCAAAACTACAAAATGAGCCTGTCTGAAGATAAATTTACATGGTCTATTGATCTAACATATTTATTTTTTACGCCAGACTACAGAGCTGTATATCTTGAATAATGGCCACATCTTTAACCTAGTGGCCTGCTAGATTAGTGTAGTTATTTCTGTGCTAAGATATTAAAAGCCAATAACCCACCAAATACATTACACCCTATAAATAGATCCCAAAGTACCTGATCCATCTGTTGTAGACACATCAAAATACTGCGTCAATGAGACAACTGGGGTTGAAGACCTCTTCTCGTGTTTCACGTAAATACTGAGGATGTGAATAAAACAATATATCTACAATACAAGTACTGAACATTCAATATTGTATTTAAAATGAAACTTTTGTTTGGTATTATTATGCAACATAAGAAATGCTTGAATCAGCACTCAAATGCTTCTGATAAAAGGCAGCATACCGTTTTCACATTAAATTCCAGTCAATGTTCATTGCTGTTGGAAGGTTTAAAGAGGAACTTAAGTAATTTTCCAGTATTTTGAACTGTTTCATGCATAAGACATGGTAGTGTGCCCTCGTTGAAGTGTGTTATCTGTGAAGTCTTGTATTTAACTGAAACTGTGTTTCCAAGTGAATTTGTTCTGTAAACGGTAGGTTTTTAAATTGGTCACGAGGTGACGTCGCACCATGCCTTACTATGCAAGTATCTGCTCTCTTTATTCTTCCTCTACAGCCACAAATATGGAGAGAACTGAAGAACTAAAGTTGGCCACTTCCTGGTTCTTAATTGAGCCCCGCCAAGCAAACAATATATAAACAATGCTGTATTTTAATCTATACATTTACTATGGTTTAGTACAATACTTTTGTTGCACGACCAGTTCGGCTCTTTGTCACACTTTTTCCCCCCCTGCAACCTCCAAACCCCCTACACCATTCGTCGTTTACCAATTGCAAAGCAACAATAGGCACTTTCATGGCTTGCACACCAGCAAAAGTTGGCCTCCTCACCTGGTCCTTGATCAACCTTTTTTTTTTTTTTTTTTTTTTTTTTTTAATTTATTATATCTCCTGTGCTTTGCCTCCAAGACGACGATGACCTTCACCATGTGAGTGTGTTGGCATCAAGGGAGTGCATGTTTTATTTAAGAAGAAATAAGGAATATATTTTCGAACCAGGAAGGTCTTGGGAAAACTTTACTGAAATAACCTGACTGAAAGATGCTTCTGCATGCATGCGTGCACAGCATCTTGCAGGAATTTGTATTTTTGTTTAATTGTATAATAGTGAAGCTTGGTGTTATTTGGATTGCAAACACCCACACCAACACACCCAATCCACCAATGGCCAATTAGAGCAAAGACTGAAAATTTAAATACTGAATATTCAAATTGGATCCAGTCAGCTGCATATTAATGAGAAACAGGGTTTTGCAGAAACGCAAAGAAAAGGACCAACTAAAATGGCCTAAAAAATGACATTCTGGGCACTTTTAATGCAAATTGTCGTGCAAATCTGGTAAAATGACTTCCAATGTGATGAATAATTGTATTGTAAGATTGCAAAAAAAAAAAAAAAAAAACAAAACATTTTAGTGTCACTAACACTCATTTATCGTCCATGCCGCCCATTAAGTTTCAATATATACTGTGATATATATGAAGACTACAACTACTACGACTTTTACGACTTAATTAGCATAAATCTTGACTTATTGATACAAATTATTTATTGACTCATTTCGTTCCAATTAAGATATGTTTTACTGGGCCTCATTACTGAAATAGTTTCCACACTCTTAGAGAGATGAAGCCTCACCTGTGGGCCACTGTACTCACTCACACTGAAATGCAATGTGAAACCATCTCTTGTTCTTTGGAAAAGGAACAGGGGACTATACCACTGAACTGCCTGAAGTGCTGCAGGTGTGAATATCCGTGTCCCTGCAAGTATGATGAATAGCAATGAAATGTGGGTCTGCTCCCAACACAAAACAATCACCCAGTCACTTGCGCAGTGAAGCAACAAACCTGTCAATGCCTGATAGAATGTTGGGAAAAATATTTGTAGGCAAGGAGACTGACAGGAAAACTGATTTATTGCAGATTTACCTTTCTGAGACGACATGATATGGACAATTTAAGATTTGAAAACTATGTTCATCATTCATTCTTATTGATATATCATATTAAATGAGACATCTTTCACGCTATTGGTATCACATAATTTGACACATAACAATGAATAGAAAAAAAGAAGAAAAACTAAAGTGCATTAAGTGCATTGACGAGGCACGCCAGCATTAGAATAGTGGCTTGTATGTATGTCTACACCTTGACGTTCAGCTACATTGCTTGCTTACAATAACATATTCGCTAAAATTATAAAATTTTAAGACAACTGAGGTGGATGAGTGGTTATCACGTCCACCTTACAGTTCCTCTGTGAAATTTGCCTGTTCATTTGGTGCCTGCGTGGGTTTTCTCCAGGTACTCCGGTTTCCTCCTACATCCTAAAATCATGCATGGTAGTCGGATTGACCATTTCAAATTAACCCTTGGTATGAGTGTGTCTATGATTGGTAGTTTGTCTCCTTGTGCCCTGTCATTGGCTGGGAACCAATTCAGAGTGCACCCCACCTACTGCTCATAGTTAACTGAGATAGGCTCCAACACATGCCAAACAATTTGTCTGATAAAACAAAATTAATAGAACAAAACCAAGTTTTTATTTTTGCTGCAAGCATTATCAGCTCCTTTGCTATGGTGTGGGGTTATGGGGTTATGGGGTTGCAATGAAAAAAAAAAAACACGTAGCTTACTTACTTCGTCAGCTGTCCAATGGTCTGTACTGTAGATTGTCTGACTTGTTTTTCCCATTCTTTGCGGTGAACAGGATCTTTTGGAAATCCAAAAAGCCTCACTCCATTGTCCTTGGTGTAGCAACAAAAGCCTGCAGCACATTGGGCTGGCGTGACACAAAAAAAAAAAAATGAATTAATCCACAAAATCAGCTGAATCCGCAGTCCTTCTGCATACTATAGTAATGGCTGTATACATTGTGAAGATGATTACATACCTATCAAGTTGTACGGTTTCTGCGTAATTTGCACAAGTGAGCACTGATTTTTAAATGTGTACGCCGTACGTTCAAAATCTGTACGTTTTTCGTGCATTATGTTTTTTTTTTCTCCGTTCGGATTTTGTCAGTGTTTCGGCAACGAGACAATGCACTAAAAAGGTGTGCGTTACTACGTTGGTATAACGACGCGAGAAAAGTCAGAGACACGGAGAGAGAAGAGCGGGAGTGAGAAGGAGGGAAGAGTGACGCTGTTGTGACGCTGTTGCACACGCGATGCTAGGCTAGGTGGCTCCAAGATTTCCTGACTGTAGCCGACAGCCCACAATCTATGGCCACTTGATGCTACGCTAGATATCACATGCATACAGAACTAGATGCGAAATGACACTCGGCGGCGTTAGTAAGCAGCCGCCATCTTAAACCAGTAGACTTCTCAGAAAGGCTGTTGCAGTGAATCTTCCTAGCGAACCTAAGTAACTTTTTATCTAAAATACTCTTAAATCGGCAAAATCTTGACTTGAATCTATCTTTAAATGATGAAACAGTTTTAAAACTTTCACATGTTGAAAGTAGTCAAAGGGGAACTAATGCAAAAACAATGTAAAAAAAACAACAACAAAAAAACAATTCTAACAACTTTAACTGTTTATTTACAACATTAAATGACTTCCAAACATAGCAAAGGTTACTATGTTTTTTGTTTTGAATGAAAAAAATCATGAAAGGTACCACCAGTTACTTTGCCAAGTAACTAATTACTCTTAGGCTAGGTTCATACCGCAGGTCCTAATGCACAAATCCAATTTTTTTGTCATATTTGTTTTTTCAGACTGCCTTTGTCCATTGAAACCGTTCGAGTATTACGCATACGCACTAATTCGCAGTCCGACACGCTCCGACCAAGAGGAACCTCATGCGCAGAAGCATCAAAACATACAAATGGTGGCTGTCATCCGTCGTTCACAAGCCTAGGATTCCAAGGAGATCATATTTTGATTTCACAAAAGAGGACATAAATAACAGACAAAAATAAACCACTTTTAGGTTTATATTCAACGTTTATATGGATGGATAGCAGGCACGCACTGTCCGTGCATGTCACACACACAAACGGGCAGTTTGCCCCGACTCTTGGCCGTGTAAGCAATCTTGAAATATTGCTCATATACAGTGCTGCTCAAAAGTTTGTGAACCCCCTCAACATTTTGGAATTTTCTATTATTTCAACTTGATTTCCTAATCAATCAATTCAGTAGTTTTTTTTTGTTTTTTTAACAGTTGTGTTGTCGAGACTAAATTAAAAAGAGTTTTCATCAACTGATGTAGGTGCAAAATTGAACTGTTTGGTCACAAACAAAACCGCCATGTCTGGCGAAAAGTCAACACTGCATACCACCAAAAGAACCTTCTCCCAACAGTGAAGCATGGAGGTGGGAATGTCAAGATCTGGGCTTGCTTTTCATCCTCAGGACCTGGACAACTCCACATAGTCCAGGGAATCATGAATTCTGAGGAATATTGTCAAATCCTAGAACATAACCTGACGCCATCTGTTTTGAAGTTAAAGCTTGGCAGAAGGTGGATAATGCAACATGATAATGATCCAAAGCATTCCAGCAATACAACCAAGGAATGGCTGAAAAAGAAGAAGATTCGTGTTCTGGACTGGCCCAGTCAAAGTCCTGACCTAAATCCCATTGAAATGCTGTGGCGGGACCTGAAGCGAGCAGTTCATGCCAGACGCCCATCAAACCTCTCTCAACTGACTGCGTTCTGCAAGGAAGAATGGGCAAAAATCCCCCAAAGTAGATGTGAGAGGCTGATTAGTCACTACAGAAACCGTTTGGTTGAGGTAATCTCTGCAAAAGGAGGCGCAATATCCTATTAACTGAAGGGGTTCACATACTTTTGCACACATGATATCTGAGTTTTTCTTAAATCAACCACTTTTGTTAAATAAAGAATGACAATATAACTATTTCTTTTGTTTCAGTCCATTATTTGGAATGTCAGTATTGTGGATTTGGGTATAACTTAACATTTAATAAGGTTATTTTAGTTTTTTTTACAAAAAATCTGACCATCGCTGTGGGGTTCACAAACTTTCGAGCAGCACTGTAGAGCAGAGAGAAAATTGATTATTCTCAGGCTTATCCTCAACCCATTTTTATTTTTTAAATGACTGTTGTTTAAATGACCCTTCCCAAAAAGCTGTGTTCAAGGCAAGCTAGGCACTAATAATGCACAGCTTCACCGCTACCGTAGCGCGCCGTCTCTCTCGCTCTTTGATGACGTAATTGCTGCATAAATTCCGATTTTGGAAACTTGACAGTTCAGACCGCCGTGCCATTCTGGAAAAATGTGGCCCAAATCAGATTTAAACCACATATGAAAGTGACCCAGATCGGATTTGAAATGGTCCACTTCTATGCGACTTGTCCCGTTGAGACCGTCAAGTTAATGCGTCACTCGAGTCGGAAAAACATGACAAAATCGGATTTGTGCATTAAGACCTGCAGTATGAACCTAGCCTTTCATTCAGGTAACTGAGTTACTAACTCAATTACTGTTTGGGAGGAGTAACTTGTAACTGTAATTAATTACTCTATTTAAAGTAAGATTAACAACAGTCTGCAGAATGAAAAGCTATGCTGTGACGAAAGTGGAGATTTTATTCTGCCAATTTGTTGCCGAACACAATTTGCCTGCAACTATTGCTGATCACTTCTCAGAATTAGCAAAAGAAATCTTCCCTGACTCAAAGATTGCACTTAATTTTATCAATTGACCTTTTTAATTTATAATTGGTCACACTAACCAACTACCTTCAAGTCAAACTGAATTGCGAGCTGAAGTGCCTTGAAGTGCAGCCATCAAAAGATATTATAGAAATTGCCAAAAGTGTTACATACAATTACAACAAACGTCACTGTTAAATTTTAGTAATCAAGATGTAGCTGAAGATATTGATTGTTCTTTGATTACACCAGGTTATACCGTATTTTTCGGACTATAAATCAACAGTTTTTTTCATAGCTTAGCTAGGGGTGCGATTTATACTCTGGAGCGACTTATGTGTGAAATTATTAACACATTATTATATCATTTCACATGTTATTTTGATGTTTTTGAGTGCCACTGATGGTTTGGTAAACTTGTTAGCATGTTCTTTATGCTATAGTTATCTGACTAACGCTTAATAGCTATGTTACGTTAACATACCGGCCACGTTTGCATTTTGTTGTTCATGCATCATGTAACATTATCATACTGTACACTTATTCAGCATGTTGTTCTCTATTGTATTTTTTTTCAATTGCCTTTCAAGATGACATATCTGTTCTATGTGTTGGATTTTATCAAGTAAATTTCCCCCCAAAATGCGACCCAGACCCCAGTGCGACTTATACAGTATATGTTTTTTTCCTCTTCGTTGGGCATTTTATGGCTGGTGCGACCTATACTCAGGTGCGACTTGTAGTCCAAAAAATACAGTATGCGACAATATTACCAATAAATTCATATTATTTAAAAAATTGAGTTTTATTTTTGTTTCATATTGCGCGTTATATAAAATAGGGTTGTTCCGATCATGTTTTTTTGCTCCCGATCCGATCCCGATCGTTTTAGTTTGAGTATCTGCCGATCCCGATATTTCCCGATCCGATTGCTTTTTTTTGCTCCCGATTCAATTCCAATCATTCCCAATAATTTTTCCCGATCTTATACATTTTGGCAATGCATTAAGAAAAATACGAATAAAACTCGGACGAATATATACATTCGACATACAGTACATAAGTCCTGTATTTGTTTATTATGACAATAAATCCTCAAGATGGCATTTACATTATTAACATTCTTTCTGTGAGAGGGATCCACGGATAGAAAGACTTGTAATTCTTAAAGGACAGATGTGACTTTGTATATTGTGACTAAATATTGCGATCTAGTGGATTTTTATGAGCTTTCAGTAAATGATAATTCAGGCATTTAAGTTCTGCCCAAATGCATGATGGGAAGTGCACCCATGACTGTCTGTAGTGCTACCATTTGATATATCTTCTCTGCGTTGGTGACTGACTTAGGGTGTTGAGACAAAGATCAATTGCTACCTTGCTTCCCCACATTGCTTTGCCTGGCACGGCCAGACTGTTCTCCCTGTATTTTTCAAACACTGAGAGAAAAGTCTGGGAACCAGCCCATTGAGGGCCTCTAGAGCAGGTACAAAATCAATCGACAAATCAGATTCGTTTATTTGGGTGACGTGTTCTTAACGAGCAATGTCACTCTTGCCCATCGGAAGTCGTCTCCACAACAACACAGATGGTGAACAGGAGTGCCGAGAATATGAGCCAATCCACGGTAAAATCAGTTTTAAATTACCAAAAACACATTGACACGAGTCATTGACAACAGTCTGTCTCGCGCTAGCCATGTTGAATAAACTCCGCTCTCCTCGTATGTTTACTTCCGCGCGCAAGTCCCTCGTCCTGCCCTCGTCGTTTTACTAACGTCACGTCTGCCCATCGCTGATTGGTCCACTCCGCTGTCTGTTTGCTGTGGCTTGCTCCGCCCTGGAAATTGTATCCGCTGAATGGTGGCTAGACTCAACAGCTGGAACAGTGGTGAGTCTGGTGTACCAGGCAACACATTGCTTCCCGTGATGTTTCTAATCTAAGGGATAAGGACTGTAAGGCTTTAGCCTATTAAAAAAAGGCTCCAAAGGCTGCCAAATTTTACCCCACTCATTACACGCTGCCTTTTATCCCTCTATATGGGTGAAACGGCGCCATTACAGATTGAGCGCGACAATGCGAGAGTGGGGGTTAATTACCGTTGCTGTCGGGATAAATTTGATAATCCAACCTTAAACCTAAACTAAAGACTCTGGATGAGTGTAACATATTATGTTTGTAACGTTAAATACAATTAGAAAACGATTTAATAAAAAAAATATATACAGTATATTAAAAAAAGGCATGTCTGATATTTTTTTTGCCGATTCCGATACTTTGAAAATGACGTGACCGGACCCGATCGATCGGCATCGCCGATCGGGACCAGCCGGGATGGACATCTAATATAAAACGTTGTAAGATTAGTCACCAATTTGTAAGGGCATACGTCACTATTTGTAAGATTGCCAACGGCCTCGGGTTGACAGGTATGTGATTAGTAATCTGACGTCACATTCACCTTCTTCCTCAATCCAGACTCTGGCCGGAAATCACTCATTTTCTGCACTCATGGCGAGGGATTAAAAAAATTGAATAAAATATATCGATCGCTTCCACACACATCAAGCGGTCCATTTCATTCAGGAGCATAAAATACCGCATGTAATATGAAATAAACATACTTTTTTGTGTCACAGGCACTTTAAAATATGATTTGTTGTACCACTAATCAACGAGACCAGATGAAACCAAAACAATCCTCTTCATTTCATGTCTCCATTGATGTTTCGTTAGCCAATGTTCTTAACTACATATTATAAAATAATGCTATTTGAAGTGGGTTTTGTGATTATGGCTTGTAGTAAAGTGATTATGTCGGCGGTCTCCGAAGCCGGCGGCCCCTTTAAGAAACAGCGAGAGTGAGTGAGAGGAGGCGGTGTTTGAGGTTTCACACCCTGGGGTGGGAAACATGGGCGGGCCTCGACACCGCTGACTGACAGCCGCTCAAAACGCTCCAACTCTGTCGTGCATGGAAAGCACGAACCAACCAATTAGGTAACGGCGTTGCAGTACGTCATTTACAAACAACCAATTGCAGCGGGTTATAGGAGGCTCTTGGAATCACTGTTGTGCTTCCAACGTGGGACCACACCGACCTACCAGAAAAAAAGGAAAAGTACACTAGAGGACAAAACTCATGGTGGCGGTACACGGTCAAAAGAAGGGGAATCTTATTTCTCCCCAATACTATTACTCAGTTTTTTTGACTGTAGTCTGCAAATGCTAAAGTGCCGATCGGGTTCTCTCTCAGAAGTTTGAGGTGCTTTTCAAAGTTGGATTTAAACAGACTGAGATTTGGACGCTATGCCTCGCTTTGCTTGAGACCAACACTGGAGTCATTTTACGGTGGACAAAGTTTTTACCTCAACTTTAACTCTGCGGTGGACGTTGAACGACGTTGACATAAGTCACTTTTGAAGCTAAGTTAAATTTGCAAGTTGTGTGGTTGCATTTCCTATGTTTACAGTCACACACTGTGCCCTTTAAAGGTCTTTTTAAAAATTTGACTTTTGCAAACATGTCACAAAGTTGGTGGTCAAGCAGATAATGTGACGTTAAATGTTACATAGACTTTTAATTGTGAAAATGGAGTCGTAAGTGCAATACTGACCTTTATCTGAACAACCTGTGAATCAACTTTGATTCGAAGCGCACGTCGGACATCGAGGATAAAGTTGCACCTCTATTCTCAAATGACTTTTAACTTGCCACTTGCGCATTTGCTATCGAGTGGTCTTTAAATTTAAGTTTGAATATGCTTTAAAGTGTGTTCAATCAATTTTAACGAGGCTGCACTTCCAGTTTGCGGGTTCGAGGGGAGAACTCAGCGGCTGCGCTCTTAAAACTGGATACAAAATGGCGGCGTCCTCGGGACGTTTTGGATTTTCTTCTCGTTGTGTTTTTTATTTATTTTTTTCACTCGAACTTTTTATCACCGATGGATTGAGTTCGGAGTTGCAGTGTGCCCAAAATTGTACCTGCAATGGAGATTCAGTGGATTGCAGTAATCTGGAGCTGACGACTCTGCCGGTTGATCTGCCTGTCCGGACGGTTTCATTGTAAGTGAATCACCCAATTTCACATAAGTGGCTTAATTCATTTCTAATTATTCAATTATAACTTCAGTTACAACTATATGTCTGAAAGCTTCAATTTCGCTTGAAGTTGCATGGTAAATAGAAGTTTCCCCTGCGGCATAGCAAGCACCTGTTACTATACAACACCGGTACAACTTTACGACTTCTGCCGTCCTGTAAACTTTATGGGGAGATGAATATATTGAGTTCATTACATGTTTCACAAAGGCCAAGGCAGGCCCAATGTCAGACTTTTTTATTTAATATTGGTGGATGTGTTGTTCATTGCATCATCTGTAGATACTGTTTTAGATGGCTATGAGTGGTTCCGAGAATCAGGATGTATGCTTTTTATATAGCATGATTCAACAGTATCACGTTATTCAGCAACTTGAGAAGTATTGTGCTCAAGGGCTATTTCAGTTAATTTATTACTTATAAAATGTTTGCAATTTTTTTTCATGAAGCTTCCTACCAAAAATAGGTGGGTATTGTTCCATCAAGTCCTTAATCTTTTCAGTCAGAATTGCAATTTAAGTACAATCCTTCAACTAGGCATGTGCCAGTTACCGGTTTCAAGGTATACTGTGGTATAAAGTGTCAAGGTTTCAAAACCGCAAGAATTTTCTGTTGTACCGTCCATATGGTATCAGCTCATTTTTATGTCGCAAAAATGCAGGGAGAAATCCCTTGCTTGCAGCTTAAAGGCTCAACCCATCCCACCAGTTGTTGCTCAGTGTCAGTGATTTAGCTGTGCTACAAGATGACTGGAGGAGGTGAAACTCCTTAACCCCCCCCCCCCCCCCCAACCGAAGAAAATGAAATCGCTGGTATAAGAATACCGTATTGGCCCGAATATAAGGACGACCCTGATTATAAGATGACCACCTCTTTTTCAAGACTCAAGTTTGGGGAAAAAAAAGACTTTTTGAACACCAAATTAATTTTTATACAGAAAATAATTACAGTAAATCCGAAACAAATGATTATAGCAATATATATGAGAGAAAAAGCATGTTATTTTGCCTCATTCAAATCTTAATATCTGAACATTTAAATATGTAAACTAAAGTGCAGTCACATTCGTAAATGAAAGGCTTCAGGTTTTTGAAATGTAAATAAACCAATCTATTGTGATAAAACAACAAAATTGCAGTAACTGCATCAACCATCAAAGTCAAGTCTAACTGTAACTGTGGTCTTGAAACAAATCTGAATAAGGAAAAACAATTCAATTAAATAATGCAAACTGATTAAACTTGAGAGTAGCTGAGATCTGTCATGACAGAACATCGCTTAAATGATCTCTGGCGCCATCTAGTGTCGTTAATGGGTATAACGTCTAGACCGCGAAAATAAGACGACCCCCTCTTTTTCAGTCTAATTTCAATGCAAAAAACACTGTCTTATATTTGGGCCAATACGGTACTTCAGCTTCAGAAAAGTTACAGACAACCGCGGCTTAGAGGAGGAGGGCCAACTGACATGTAAAACATGTTTGCGGAAGGTGGCTGCCGAAGAGGCAATAAGTCCAATATGATTTCGCATTTATAAAACATTAAAGGTTAGTAAACATTGTCATGAATGTTTCCAACCAGCAACAAGAGTTAACGCCAGCGTTTTTAGTGTGTCTAGCGGGGGTAAAACGTGTTTTTTTTCCCTCTCTGTCAGCTGTCTGTTGAGAAAGAGAGTGTGTGTTTAATGTAAACATGATACGAGTCATACACACGTGCTTTTTATGGAAAATAATTCAATTATTTTTGTTCTGATAGTAATAAAGTGGAGCTGTGGATGTGGGTTTAGGTTCACCTAAAGGAATGCATTTATTTTAATTTACAATATTTCTGTAATTTATTTTAATTAATTTTAACTTTATTATACTGATGTTCCAATTTGCTAATATTTTTTGGGAAATTTTTTAATGTTTTTTTTTTTTTTTTTTTTAACCCAGATATCTCTAACACATTTTACATCTTTAATTATAATACCGTGAAACCATGATATTTTGGCTTAAGGTTATTATACCCTCAAAATCTCATAATGACACATGCCTACTTTCAACTACTATGAATTCAGTACCTGTATTTACTCACGTAATATGACATAATTTTTAAAAAATAAGATTTCCCAATTATAAATGTAGGCTATGTAGATATATCACATGTATGCACCCCTTTTCTTGTTGAACATATCACTCACAAGTTATTTTTTACATTAAGCAGAATAAGACATATATAATGGGGAACTTTAAGATAAACTACCATTTTGTGGTATTTGTCAATTGCTGTGCTTATCACAGTTGATAATGCAATAAATAGTACTTTCCTCCTGCGTTTGACTTCCTTCCCTCACAAGTGACACCTCATTTTTTTAAAAGCTTTCTTAAAAATTTTAAACACAGCAAATGTACTTTGGCACTTTAATGCTCACACAACCACTGCAACTGAAGTACAGTACAATATGTATTTATTGCGCATGTATGGAAACACTACTGTAGTTTTCTTCACAGGAGGTGCACACTGGTGTGTACTTACCCAGAGTGTTCTCTTTCACGCTCTTTCTTTCCAAGATTTGTGATCAAGAGCAAAACAAGCTTTAAATTATAGTTTACAACCACTAGTTGCATATTTCTATACTTGAGATTGTCAGATGTTGACAGGTCAACCCCAAGAGAACAACTCTGTTTTTCAGTGAGCCCTCATTATGTGAACTAACCACAAAGACTTAATCAAGGACAGTTTTTACTTGCCAAAACATACTTCTAGGTCAATTAACTACTTTAGACACATGGAAAATAGGGTTGTTACCATAATTTCAATATTTAAAGTCCATGCAAAATCTGCCCAAACTGCTCACTTCCTAAAAATAAGTCCGTTTACCAACCAGGTGAAAATAGTTTTAAGTTTGTAGTGAGTGATTGCACTGCCCGTAGATCTTGTGATAATCTTGATATAGTCTCGCGAACTGGGAAAACATTGTACGACCCATGGTGGGAAACTTCTGCAAATATTATTGTGCGTAAATTCAGAGGGTCTATGGCTGTATGGTGGGTGTATCCATGTCCTCATTGAAGCAGCCATGTCTAATGATGACACTGCATTTGCTACATGACGAGTAAAGGAGGCTTAACAGTAGTCAAGACAATCTCCTGATGTTAAATGGCTCTCTGCTAGAAAGTGGTTATCGAAACAATGATGGAACCGACCTGGTAAGAGGTCTCTACACGCCTTTAAATTTTCCCTTAAAGTCTTTGTTGTCACTTTTGGTTTTCCCATCTAGAGCTGTGCTTTTGACGTCGAACAGGTGGACCACCACTCCAATAGATGCTATAATGACATTCAAAGCAGGTTTCCTTTCATACACAGACACATATTGCATCTCAAGAGTGGTGCCTCATCTTATTTTCAGCCACAGTAATGTGCATAAAAAGCACTTTGCTCACAGCGCCACCAACATAATGGAATTTAAGTAAATAAGAAAAAGCTTGAGTATTATTAATTTTGACCATGGTATCTGAAATGGGCCAGCGATAAATCACATGTGCATTGTCTGTCTGACACTCCCACATTTCTCATATGTTTATTCAGTTCACAAAGTACAGTCTTTAAGTATCTTATTGTCCTTTCCAGTGTTCACTAACTCCAGCAACAGTATCTTAAAAAAAATCTAGTCGAAAGCCAGCAGAAGCCAACCACTGAATGATCTTCTTTGTGGCCCAGCATTTCTCAAGTGGTTTCCCAAGTTCTCTAATGTGCTTGGGATGCTGCATTGCATATGCATAGCACCAAACCTCACAGACTAGACTTGTTGATATGGTAAACACCACCCTTAAAAGTTGGCTTTGGTCTTTGCCCTCAGGAAATGGATTTGTGTTGGTGGTTTCCTGATAGCGGCTGGTTTAGGACTGGGTGGCAGAGGGTGGGACTCCAGGCCACCTAGCTTCTGGAGTGATAGTAGTGAGGACATCTCACTTGTTGGTGAAAGTTCTGTCAGTGGTCAGAAACCTCAACCGCTGCCATGCACTTTCGCTTGACTTGAAGGCCACTTTGTAAAAGACGGTTTTATTTTTGGGGGGGTCTTTTTTTAATACCATCACTTGCTACTTGGTTACCTTGTTGCATTTACAGTAAAAATGAATAAACTGGATGACATATAAATGCAGACATGCTTGATGAACTTTTCAGTGAACGTAGCAACAACAGCAGCTCTCAGCAGGGCCTGTAACCCTTGTGGTTTCAGGGCAATTTCACACTACGCCATGTTGTAATCCTGTGGTATTGAGAGTGATTATATACCAAGTTTGTTTATTGCCATAGTTTCCCTCGCGGTGTCCCTCGCTTGCTCCCTGGCAGATATTTTAAAGTCACAGTATGACCATCAGGGAGAGTTCTGAGTGATGTTATCTTTGGCAGTAATTTTTATCAGCTGTTCTTCAGTTTTTCTTTCCGGGTGATATGTAAATGTATCCAAGGCACGTAAAACATAAATTTAGAATACAATTATAGATTATTTCCTTGATGGGGGTACAGAGTAGCTATAGTAGAGCGATACTCCTATAATGCACTGATTGTAAAGGCACTCAAACAGTTGCCGTGACAAGTCATTCTACCGGAATGCTCTAAGTGGAATAAAATCTCATTTTGGATACTTTATTCTTCTTTTTCTCTCTCCTAAAGTCTCTCCAAAGTAGGTTTCATTACTGAACCATCTGCGAATTTTGTACATCTGGTAAGTGTTTGGATGTCACAACAAGGGGTGACCTGGAGAGAGTAAGTTAATGAGCAAGTAAAGCAAATTCTCTCCAGAAAAATTTGCATTCCTTGAGACCAGAAATTAAAATCTAGATTATATATACATTTTTGCCTGAATAGCCCAAAACCCACAATGAGGTGAAATAATAATTTTCATTCACGCAGAATATTTTTGGACTCTATTGTCTTTACAAGCCCCTTTGATATGCACTATGAAAAAAAATGAATGAATGAAATCTTAGCATTTCCGGAATTGTCATACTACATACAGATGTTTAATTTAGGAGCATAATGCTAAGTGGGCACTAGGCATGTGCCGGTATGAGATTTTGACAGTATGATAACCTTAAGCAAATTACCGCGGTTTCACGGTATCACGGTATTGCAGTTATAGCTCCAAAATATGTTATTTTAAGATGTATGGTTAAAAAAAAAAACATATTTGCAAATTGGCACATCAACATGAATAAAATGTTAAAATAAATAAACAAAATAACAAAAAATAAATAACTGAAATATTTTAAATAAAATTGAAATAAATAGAATTTATAGACTAAACCCACAGCCACAGATCAAGTTGCTCAACATTAGAAAAAGAACCCTTCGTAATATTTAACTGGACTTAAACAATATATGATCAAATGATTTTATGTAACACAAACCACTACTACTAATATTAATTCGGTGACTATTAATGGAGAGCAAGAGACAGAGCGCGTGTGTATGACTCGTATCATTATTTACACATTATACACACACAGCCACCCACCCTCTCTCAACACAGAAAGTCCACATACCACACGCTGTATTATGAAAATGTTATTTTAAACAGATGTTTACAATGGCGGAAGACTTTACAAAAGCAGGCTAATGGTAGAGCGGAAACTAGTCAGCCGTCTTGGCATGCTAACTAGCCACGTTATCTGCCTCATCAACAAGCTTACGTTATAATATTTGTTTTACCATCGCTATACACACCGGAGTGAACTCTCTTAGCTGGTTGGAAAAGTTCATGACAGCGTGCCGTTTACTTACCTTAAACTTTGTGTAAAGTGAAAGATGTTGGTCACGTAAATGTGAAATCATGTTGGAGGTCCTGCTGTCCTGCCTCCTCTAAGCCACGGCAGTCTTGTTTATTTTCAGTAGCCGAAGTACTTCCATACTAGCGACTTTGTCTTTTTTTGAAGGGGGGGAAGCTCAGGTGTAGTTTCACCACCTTCGCCATTGTGTCTACAGCACAGCGACAGAATAGTGTCACCGACGGACAGAGGACAGAGCAACAACCGGAGGGGGAGGGCTGAGCGCTGCCGCTCCAAGCCACGGATTTCTCGTTACATTTTTGGGACATACAAAATGGCTAATACAGTACTACAGTATGACAGAAAATTTTAGTGGTTGTGAAACCGTGACGTTTTCAAACCACGGTAAACCTTGAAACCACTAGGCAACCGGAACATGCCTAGTGGGCACTTGGACAATGAGCACATAATGAATAAAAATGCAATACGGTTAGTTTGCGCATTACTGTCATCTGGTGTGACCAATCTTGCGGTCAGCCACGAGGTCCTGCTTCGCCTCTGGCTACTGCAGATCCTTTTGCCCAAATTTCTGTTTGGACAGCCTTGTCTTTGTGCCAAGGCACCAGTGCAAATGGCGCAGAATTGTGGTTGAACTTCCGATCTGGGAAAACATAGGAAACTCAGCAGCTATCTTAAATTGATTGACTTGACCAGTCGTCGGTTATGTTGACAGCGCAGGTCAATTCAGATTTTTTTGTCCACATGCTGAAATTTTCTTGCAATATGAGCAGTCCAGTTCAAATGTTTTGAAATCTGACCGGAGCCTTTTTCGTGTATATATGTGTGTATAATATGTATATATAAATATATTACAGATATATAATTCTGATATGTACCCGATGCCTCTGCACTATGAACACTTGAATGTGTACACATCTGAGCTATATGTCATCAAGTGAACACAAGTGAATGAGCAATGCGAACAAAAGTGAAAAAAAAAAACCTTTTGCTTCTTGATACCGCACGCCAAGCGAACAGTTAAAAAAAGAAATGTAGGCTCCGGTACCTTAAAAAAGAAAAAAAAAAAAGTCCACGGAAGAGAAACAATTGATACCTTCTGTAGTGACCATATTTAGTACTTCCGTAAACACTTTGCTACGTGTGACGGCATTTCAGAGTGCAAATGCGTATGATGTCATAGAAGCGTTCCCTCCACCCTGCGAGTCGCATATGATTGTGCAGTATGAAAGACTAAACAAAAATATCGGAATTAACAAAAACTCAGAATTAGGCATCAAACCCTGCAGTGGGAAAGTAACCTAGTATAATCCCTGTCTTTACCCCGATTAGCTCCTCTTGTTATTTTAGCAATATCTTTAGGGTAATTGTTTTGCTGCATGAAGAAGGGTCTTTTAATCTACTTGGCTGCAAATGACAGAAAAATGGTCTCTGGAGAGCTATGAGCATAGACTTCATAATATATAGATGGGACCCGGGGCCTATCTCCGTCAAAGCTGACCAAGTGGAAACACAGAAAAAGAGCTTTTTACGTTGAAAATTATTGTGAATAAATGTTTAAATCCCTGAATTCTTTATAGATACGGACGTAAATCAGTCTCGATTCTTGGTTTAAAGCAAAAAAAAAAAAAAAAACCCGGGCTGTTGGCATTTATTTTACGTAAATATATTGAATGTGCTGCTACTTTTTAAGCCACTGTGGCGCCGCCTTATCACCACAAAGAGCTTGTTAAGTTGAAAATTCTCGTGAATAAATGCTTAAAAACCTGAATTCGTAATAGATATGAAAGTAAAACGGTTTCGATCCTTGGTTCAAAGCAAAGAACTGGGCAGTTAGCATTCATTTTATGTAAATATTGCGAATTATGACGTCAATGCCATAGCGGTTAATGTCTCTCATTGATTTTTTTCACGTTTCAAAAGGCATGTATGGTACAAAAAATACAATAATTACCTTGAATCCTCGAACAAATCACTCTTGAGACAATCCTTCCTGTTTGTATGCGGGTCAACTTTCGTACTATTTCAACCTACATCCGGCGTTGGATCGCTGCATGTGTTTGAGAATAACTGCGACCGACTTCGACCGACTGAAGCGGAGTGTGGGACGGCCCCCTACTTGAAGGCGTGGCGCAGTGTTTGGGGAATGTGTCCGGTCAATATCACTATAAAGTCTATGCCATGAGTTCGTTTTACTGTCGCCATCATTTTTTTACGTCAATGAAGATTAATGAGCCAGTCGCAGAAGACCAAATTATGATATCAACTGCACTATCACGTAGATCAACTGCCACAGATTAGCTTGTATGTTTGCTATCATTTTGGGAGTTTGAGCCTTTCTGTAACTTTGATCAAAATGTCTCATGCTGTCTTAAGCTTGTCTTTTTACTTCTCCATCATATTCTTCTTTCTGATAATCTTCTGAAGTCCCCTTATATCCTCGTGTGGACTTTTAGGTCTTGCAGTATTTCATTTTTCCTGCTCTGCTTGTTTAACAATTGTTGATGACAATACAGGCCATTACAAATAGTTTTATTTCCCATGGCCAATTCAGTTTCCAAATTGCTTCTTTTTTTTTACCCTAACCATCTCTCTAATTTCCATACATCGGTTACTCCTGTAACTGGTATTATTGTTTTTTTCACAGATAAAGCCCAAATATCAAACTTTATTCAAACTAAAAGAGGATTCTCATCCCAACATAAAAGTTCCTCTTCCAAACGAGAAACATTGAAAAAAAAAAAAATTTTTTTTTTTTTTTCCCCCGATGTCCCTTTAGGGGCTTTGTAATTTGGCCCTTAATCACAGTAAAATAATTTCATGTGGCCCCCGAAATAGAAGTTATATAAAAAAACAAACAAACAGAATATCTAGCTTGTTAATTTATGCTTAACTTGTCCAAACAGATTGTGGCTTTTACACCATTTCTGCTCTTCCTGTACAACCAGTGCATTAAATGGTGTCGATGAGCTGCTGGGAGTTTTTGTGTACACTGTCACTGCAGTTCCACGGCTATAAACCAGACTCTGATGACAGACTTGCGTGCATATATTTGTGTAGCCACGCAGGTTATTATTTGACGAGTTTTATGATGCTGTGAAATTGACAACATTTAAGGGCTTTTGTCTCCCTGTGGGATTGAAAAAGGTTTGTCACAGACATCACTTAACTGGGTGAGCAAAGTTCAGACAGCATTTATCTTTGATAGGCATTGGAAGAATAAGGATGATGTATCTCTGGATGTCACTGCTCTTTTGCTTATCCGCCAGTGTTGCCAGATTGGGCGGGTTCCGAAAGTGTTCTTCATGTTTGACTTTTTTTTCCTGGTTATAGTATGAAAATAATATACAAGGGAACATCTCATCTTGAACGGGAGGTTGTAATTTGGGCTGTTTTTTTTTTTTTTTTTTTTTTTTTTTTTTTTTAAATCGAACTGGACAGGTTTTACAGTGTGATTGGGCTGGATACTGTCTTTCCAATTTGGCAGCTCTGTTATCCCCTCCCATACAGTCTGCTGACTTAACAAGCATCTTGTCATGTTATGACAACATCCCTCCTACTCCCAGTTTTCAGTGGCACCCCCATGGCTCATACATACTGTAGCTCATCTGTTTTATTTTTTAAAGATTTTTATTGTGTTGTATCAAATAAGCAACAAAGCACAGCTTGGCTTACTTAATCTTTTCTCTCTGAAAAATTTCTAGACAGTGGGCAAGTTTGATGCTAATGTCTTCGATTAGCCACATATCCTTGCAGCAACTTCCACTTAAAATGACAAATTGTGACCTAAACTATGAGATTAACTGGACTATAACTAACCATCTGCACAAGTTATGAGTCACAACTAATAAACTGTCTTTTGGCAGACTTACAGGTTTGAACTCCAATGGTATTGACTCATAATCAATATGCAGTTTTACTTAATTTTTAAATGCCCCTACAAACTGCAGGAGTTTGTGTGTGAGATTAGAATGATAATGAAAAATTGTAATAGTTTTAATTTAGACCCGTCAGATCCAAAGCAAATGGTTGCTTGGCTTGAGAAAAAACCAAATAGACCAACAAACAAACACTAGAAAACACTGCATTTTAAGTAATTGCTGAATTTACAAAAGTGGCTGCTCTATGATAGAGATAGGGGTGTACTTCCATAATGCGGCTATCTGGGTGTTCTAGATTTAAAGTTTAAAAAATTAAAACATCTTTATTTAAAACCTAAAATAAGTCTTTTGGCAGGTCATCTGACAAAAATACAGTTGAAATGTTTCATAAAATCTGAAATGTCTCATCAGATCGTTTTGTACTTTTCTATAAACTAGTTATAACTAGGCATGTGACGGTATGATATTCTGATGGTGTGATAACCTTAAGCCAAAATATCACGGTTTCATGGTATCAGAATTGTAATTACAGCTCTAAAATGTGTTACTTTGAGATATCTCTATCAAAAAAAAAAAAAAAAAAAAAAAAAAACTTTTTTCGATTGAACAGGATTTTTATTTTTCTGAACATATTACCAAATTGGAACATAAGTATAATGTTAAGATACATAAAAAAATCTAAATAGACTTCAACTAAACACAGTCCGTTAGGTGAGCCTAAACCCATAGCCAGAGCTGAACATGTTTTACCACCGCTAGACACACTAACCACGCTGGAGTTAACTCTTGTAGCTTGTGGGAAACGTTCATGACAGTGTTTACTTGCCTTTAATTTTGTATAAATGGGAAATCATATTGGCGGTATTGCCTCCTCAGCAGCCACCTGCCATAAACATGTTTTACATGTCGGTTGGCCCTCCTCCCCTAAGCCGCGGCTGTCTAATTTTTCTGTAGCCGTATTCCCATACCAGCGATTTCGTTTTCTTCGATGGGGAAAAAGTTCAGGAGTTTCACCTCCTCCAGCCATCGTGTAGCACAGCTGACTCACTGACACTGATAAAACATCCGGTGGTGAAGGGTTGAGCCTTGCAGCTTCAAGCGAGGGATTTCTCCATGCATTTTTGGGACATGAAAAATAGCTAACAGCTTAGGGACGGTATGACAGAAAATTGTTGCGGTTTTGATACCTTGAAGTTTTCATATCACGGTATGCCTTGAAACCGGTAATCGGCACATTTGTCTACTTAAAACAATTAAACAGTGTTCGAAGCATTCAAAATGTAAAAAGGTTCAGAAGTTGGATGGATGAATGGATGGTTATATCACCCAAAACTTTGCAGAGTTTGCCATTTTAAATATCAGTGTCAGCTCCTGTCACAAATATAAATAATTTTCCAGCTGGTTTATATGGAATGACATAGCATCTTGTTTTCTTCCCTGTGAATCAGTCAGAAACGACTTCTAGGCATCTGATCTCGGCACTGTAAATTCTTTTAAACGCAATTGCTGGGCCACTATCTGGAAGGCATTAGCCACGCTTTCCGCTGGATTCCCCCTTCAACTAAACGGAGACGGGAAAGAGGGATGTAAACTACTGTTATCACTGTATTCTTATACAGAAGGTGTTAAATTGCCACAAACCTTATCAGATAAAAAGAGAAAATAAATCGGCCTGAATGAAACCGAGATAAATACACTTGTTGAGGTTATGCTACAGTTGGCTGACAAAAGAGTGCATGCAGGCGCATACACAGAGGACTGGTTCTGTTTGTTTGCTGCAGTCTTTTGCACCAATGCAGCAATTTCTTCATATTTTCCGTGCGTGTGTGCATCTTCTTTGTATTGTACATGCCAAGGAAAGTTGTGTGATGGCCCTTCAGCCATTTTTTCTTCACTCAGCTCCATCGTAATGAGGTAATTGCCTCCTGTTTCACGGGACGACAATTTAGTGATCAAGACCACAAAGGGAGGTGGCCCGTTAAACAATCATAATGTACACCTCCCTGTCAGGCCTTTGCCTGGAGGGCAAACACATGCTCTTCTATTACCCCATCAATGTTCTAAAGAGAGCGGGGAAGTGGTCACTATCTGCAGCCATGCTCAGGAAATGAAAGGAACATCTCCAGCCAAAAAAGCAAGCTATATTCATTGGTCAGTAAAATAAAACACTCGCATGAGGACTGACCAATCGTATCAAATGTTGAAAATTCATGGACATTGGCGGTACCAACCATACAGTACGTATTTGAGATTTTTGTTTTACTTTGCTGTCTGCAGCTTAGTGAGCTTTGAAAATATCATCGTTATAGTACCTTAACTTTAGGGCTGCAGTTATCGAATATTTTTGTAATCGAGTAATCGACTGAAAATTCTATCGATTAATCGAGTAATCGGATAAAACTTTTTTTTTTAGGTAAAGAGCAATTATAAATATAGATGAGAAAACAAGACCTTTCATCTAATATTGAACCATTTTCAGTCAATCAATGTCTTTATTCTCGATGTACAGTGTTGAAAACAGCCAACAATTGCATCTCAGATGTACTCTCGGATCTTAGAAGCACTGCCTCGGTGGCCATTATTCTTGGTTCATCATGCTTTTATGCCATTGGCGTAATCAACTGTCACTCAAACATGTTGGAAGTAGCGGCGAAGTTGGATCTTTGTGTCAGAATGATTTAGGGCTGCAGCTATCGATTATTTTAGTAGTCGATTAATCGATGAACTATTTAGTTTAAATAATCGAGTAATCGGATAAGGAGCATGAAAAATTAAAATACCTGCGATGAGCCTCAAACGGTATAAAAAAAATAAATAAATGAGGATCAACAAAAGAACAATTGGCATACATAGCAAAAGCCCGCTAGCTTAAATGCTATAAAATACTAACATTTTTGTTTTTTAACAATGCTCCTAACAAATGGTTCAGACTCATATTCCCACAAAAAATGACTAAATATACCTTTTAACTAAATTACGAATGCATTAAAAAACATTAACCCAAACAAAAACTTAGCTTACGTTGGTCTTAACAGGGAGCAGTTGGATTCAGCCATGAAAAATGAGGCAGACCAGAGGGCAGTGTTTCCACCCTAATCTATAAAACTAAATGTAAACACTTTCAAAATAAACCATTACAATGCCACTTTAATTAAACGAATACTCGAAACAACAACATTTAATTCAAACATTTTTTTCTTATCGAATACTCCAGTTAATCGATTAATCGTTGCAGGACTACTTAGTGAATACATATTAAATAAATATGACAGTTGATCGACTTCTTGGAAAAGTCTTTTGGGAGTTTTCAAATACAGCAGTCTAATGTACTGTATGTAGTAGACATGTGCCGATTACCGGTTTCAAGGTATACCGTGGTATGAAAACGTCAAGGTTTCATATCCCAAAAAAATTTCCATCATACCGTCCTTAATGTATTAGCTATTTTTTATGTCCCAAAAATCCATGGAGAAATCTGTTGCATGCAGCTGTAAGGCTCCGGTTGTTGCTCAGTGTCAGTGGGTCAGCTGTGCTACATGATGGCTGGAGGAGGTGAAACTCCTTAACTTTTTCCCCTATCGGAGAAAACGAAATCGCTGGTAAGAAATGTTAGATGGCCGCAGTTTGGAGGAGGGCCAACCGACATATAAAACGTGTGCGGAGAGTGGCTGTCGAGGAAGCAATACCTCCAATATGAATTCCCATTTATACAAAATTAAACACTATTATGAACGTTTCCACCATCTATGAGAGTTAAATCCAGCGTGTTTAGTGTGTCAAGCGGTGGTAAAACGTGTTTTTAAAATGTATTTAGTATATACATATTTTATATATTTTTTGAAATTTTAACTTTACATCTTCTGTTTAAATTTGTTAATATGTTTTGCAAAATAAAAATCCTGTTCAATGGAAGAAAGTTTTTTTAAATTTTTTATATTTTTTTAAACCCAGATATCTCAAAGTAACACATTTTAGAGCTGTAATTGCAATACCGTGATACCGTGATATTTTGGCTTAAGGTTATCATAACGTCAGAATATCATACCGGCTCATGCCTACACAATGTAGTATCTGTAAATGTTGGCATGGCTATCTTTAAATGAAAAAAAAATATATATATAACATTTTCCTGCAAAATTGTATGTGTCCTTGTAAAATCCAATCAAACCCAGCCAGCAAGCCACACTGGAATCCTTTGTCCTGCCTGGCAGCACCAAATCCTCTATGATGTATTCAGCTGTTTGCTGGAACGTGCGTTCATGTTCGTCATTTGCTGTCCTGATGAGCTCCTGGCTTGTGATTTCCATTACTCTGATTGAATCCAGGTTCCTATCCTTTGTGTGTGTTCCTGTTTCCATAAAAGGCCAAATGAATAACAGTTGATAAATTAAGTGTCGGCGCATAGTGTATGAAATGTCTTACCGGAATTGGCAAACTCTGGATGAGTGTTTCTGGCTGCTAGTTGTCATCAATAGAGCATTAACTTGCATTTTCCTCTGCATGCACATCCATAACAGCTGTAAATCAAAATACACGCAGAAAAAGTGTTACGGGTATGTCCAGAGGCTTAGTGAGAGTGAAATGGACTTTCAGGGAACCTGTTGTATCTGGCTAATTCATGGAAGAAAACACAGGGGGGAGTCACGGTGAATCGGAAACTTCCTGAAATGGTTCCTACAGTGGAAAAATACCCTTTTGTCTCACCCAGCCTAACCCAACCAGCAAACACAAACACTGCTTTCACTACACCCATTGCTCTGCCAACAGGAGGTGTGTGTGTTTGTGTGACACAATTAAAGTGGAATTGTTTATGCATGAGATTAATTTGATGAATTGGACATGGGAAGGTAACTGTGAAATGTAGATTTTTGCCTGTCAGTGCCCGCATGCAGCTACTCTTCTCCCTCTCATGTTGTCTATAATTAAATTGCTAAACAAATCACTCATCCTCTGTAAATTGAGTGCCAGCTATTAAATCTAATGTTTGACTAAACTGCAAATTGATCGTGTAGATGAAAAGCTTGTTGGTTCAAGGAGAGAAAGTCACTCAATTAATAGTATCGATGTGGACTTGGTTGTTGGATTCAACTGGATTTTACACCTCGTTTCCCATTTCAATTAGCCTTCTTGGCACATGGGGGCAGACTGTTGCAATTCATTAGGTTCCTAATTGTACTACTTAAAAATGCCCACGAATAAACAAAATTAAAAGCATCACTTATTTGTTCTGGAAATTAGGCAATTACGCTCCTCACTGCCAATTTATGATTACCATTCTTGTTTTTCCAGAAATCTTGGTCACAACAAGCTGATTGCCATCAACGTAGAAGTGTTAGACAACCTAACCAATTTACGAGAATTGTAAGTATCCACACATGCCAGACAACCATAGCATACTTATGGGAAATTGTTACACCAGAACTTCCTGAAATGTGTGCCAATGAATACAAACAAAGTTTGCATAATAAAGCTGTAATTACTCGTATTTAATATAAGAGCATGAGTATACACTAGGGTTGGTCCGATCATGTTTTTTTGCTCCCGATCCGATCCCGATCGTTTTAGTTTGAGTATCTGCCGATCCCGATATTTCCCGATCCGATTGCTTTTTTTTTTGCTCCCGATTCAATTCCAATCATTCCCGATCATTTTTCCCAATCATATACATTTTGGCAATGCATTAAGAAAAAAATGAATAAAACTCGGACGAATATATACATTTAACATACAGTACAAAAGTACTGTATTTGTTTATTATGACAATAAATCCTCAAGATGGCATTTACATTATTAACATTCTTTCTGTGAGAGGGATTCACGGATAGAAAGACTTGTGACTTTGTATATTGTGACTAAATATTGCCATCTAGTGTATTTGTTGAGCTTTCAGTCAATGATACTGTAGCCATGCCCAATTGCATGATGGGAAGTGGAACCATGACTGTGCGTAGTGCTACCAATTGATGTATCTTCTCTGCGTTGGGAAATAACACAAGGTGTTAAGAAAAAGATCAATTGCTACCTTGCTTCCCCACATTGCTTCCCATTATATTTCTAATCATAGGGAGAGGGATTGTAAGGCTTTAGCCAATTAAAAAAGGCACCAAAGGCTGCCAAAATTCATTCCACTCATTTTACGCCGCCTTTTATCTTTCTATATAGGTAAAACGGCGCCATTACAGATCGAGCGCGACAATGCGTTAGTGGGTCGTGCAGCGCATGCATTAATTGCGTTAAATATTTTAACGTGATACATTTTTTAAAAAATTAATTACCGCCGTTATCGGGATAAATTTGATAACCCTACCTTAAGCCTAAACTAAAGACTCTGGATGAGTGTAACATATTATGTCTGTAATGTTAAATACAATTAGAAAACGATTTGATTAAAAAAAAAAAAAATATATATATATATATATATATATATTAAAAAAAGGCATGGCCGATATTTTTTTTGCCGATTCTGATACTTTGAAAATGACGTGATCGGACCCGATCGATCGGCATCGATCGGGACATCTCTAGTATACACTAAAGACACGTTTTTTTCCGCACATACAGTAAGGATGGAGGACTTTAGCTGCTGTTTTTGCGGTGGAGTCTTGTCAATTCGGTATCGGCTGTGGTTGTCACGTCCTAGCAAATTTCTCGTAGGTGTTACCTTGAACGAAGTCTGATTGAAAATAAGTGGTGGTTTTCTATATTAAGCCTTCACCACCTGATACTGTCAGCAATGCTGGCTTGTAAATATTTTATATGGCGATGAGAGGACTTGGCTCGGTTTCACCCAGCGCTACATCACAAGACGCGTACACACTGCTGACATTGATTTGTCAACCAGCCAGTCACACTCTTCCTGTCAAATGTCGCTTGTGTATGACTTCACCTTGCATCATTTAAAAATATTTGTATAATTTGATGGAATTTAACAAACCACATCCAATGCCAATCCTAATTTGTAAATATTTCTAATATAAAACTAATGTTTTTATTACTTTTCAGGCGGCTGGACCACAATGAGCTGACCTCCATACCAGAATTAGGACAAGCAGCTTCCAAAATTGTAGCACTCTACCTGTGAGTATGGCCCCACTTAAAACCTGCTACCAGAATGATCTGGCTCTTCGTTACTGTATTCTTAGGCCAATGGCCTCTTTGAAATGCTCTTGAAATAGTCTCATGGCATCTGTCAAGGATGCAAATGCTTTAACATGTCAGTTTTAGAACAGTGTCAGTATCAGACATTCTGCAAAAGTAGAATGGCAAAGGATCACAAAAAAATCAGTTACTAAATTTTCATTTGACCTGACTGGGAATGATTCTAACATTTAAAAATATAATCCTATTATCCAGCCACTTGTGTCATGTGAGCGGACTGCTTGCTTGGAACGACTGCCTGTGTTAAGTTCTAACTTGGTTTCTCCGAGTTGTGAAACTGTGCCTGTAGGGAATGCTTGCATTGGCATCTCGCTGGAGATTTATTACCTTATTTGGGATGGAAGAGCCTGTGCTAATGCATTCTCCTCTAAAAATCCTGACCTCACATTCATTCAACAATTAAAATTATCATTGTAAAAAGTTGACTGTGGGGGTTTGGCAGTGGTAAATGCAAAATTCAGTCTTAGTAATTGTATATAGTGTATATATGAAATGTCAAAATTACATAATCGTGTTACTTTTCAGAATATTGCAATGGATCAGTTAGTTCTGGATAGTGATAGTTAGTGGATAGATAGTTTTGCTAGTGTGAGCTGTGGAGCTCCTGTAATGGATAAGTTAGTTTTGGATAGTGATAGTTAGTGGATAGATAGTTCTGATAGTGTGAGCTGTGGAGCTCCAGTACTTAAGGAATTTGAGTCAGATTGTGTTCAACTCATACTATAACTTACTATATTCAAATACAGACACTTTTCATTTGTAAGACAGTCAATTCAAAGACCAGCCGTTAAGGTTTGTTGGGGTAACAGCCAAGCGTTTACAGCCTTGACACTGATATGATTATCTCTAACAGTTATGGTTTTACAATAGACGTTGATTTGTTTAGATATACTATATACTTGCACTTAAAAACTAGCTATCATGCTCATATTTAATGGGTTTTCTGTTTTATGAGTGTCTTGCTAACTATGAGCTACAGTTTTAAATAATTTTCTTAACACCTTGCTAGAGTGTAGACCTGATAACCTCCACCTGCTGGTTCCCATATGACTGTTGCTCATCCATATCGGTTTCAGTGCTGAGCATTTCAGGAGTCACACCTTAGCTTCTTTGTCATCTGCTTGCTTTTCATAACTGATCCCGTCAAAATTTTAAAGTCTTTACAAATCAGTTTTGAAATGTAATTCTTGGCATGTTGGCAATGTCTCTCAAAGATGTTTATGAGTTACAATCATCACCGTAATTTTTGGATATAAGGCACACCTGACTA